>NW_027185209.1:0-18633 GCF_040668555.2 Bombus flavifrons
GTTATAACGTATAACGTTATATAGTATTACGTTATAACGTATAACGTTATATAGTATCACCATGTAACGTATAACGTTATATAGTATTACGTTATAACGTATAACGTTATATAGTGTTACGTTATAACGTATGACGTTATATAGTGTTACGTTATAACGTATAACGTTATATAGTATTACGTTATAACGTATAACGATATATAGTATTACGTTATAACGTATAACGTTATATAGTATTACGTTATGACGTATAACGTTATATAGTATTACGTTATGACGTATAACGTTATATAGTATTACGTTATACCGTATAACGTTATATAGTATTACGTTATAACGTATAACGTTATATAGTATTACGTTATAACGTATAACGTTATATAGTATTAAGTTATAACGTATAACGTTATATAGTATTACGTTATAACGTATAACGTTATATAGTATTACGTTATAACGTATAACGTTATATAGTATTACCATATAACGTATATCGTTATATAGTATTACCTTATATCGTATAACGTTATATAGTATTACGTTATAACGTATAACGTTATATAGTATTACGTTATGACGTATAACGTTATATAGTATTACGTTATGACGTATAACGTTATATAGTATTACGTTATACCGTATAACGTTATATAGTATTACGTTATAACGTATAACGTTATATAGTATTACGTTATAACGTATAACGTTATATAGTATTAAGTTATAACGTATAACGTTATATAGTATTACGTTATAACGTATAACGTTATGTAGTATTACGTTATAACGTATAATGTTATATAGTATTACGTTATAACGTATAACGTTATATAGTATTACGTTATAACGTATAACATTATATAGTATTACGTTATAACGTATAACGTTATATAGTATTACGTTATAACGTATAACGTTATGTAGTATTACGTTATAACGTATAACGTTATATAGTATTACGTTATAACGTATAACGTTATATAGTATTACGTTATAACGTATAACATTATATAGTATTACGTTATAACGTATAACGTTATATAGTATCACCATGTAACGTATAAGGTTGTATAGTATTACGTTATAACGTATAACGTTATATAGTATCACCATGTAACGTATAAGGTTGTATAGTATTACGTTATAACGTATAACGTTATATAGTATTACGTTATAACGTATAACATTATATAGTATTACGTTATAACGTATAACGTTATATAGTATTACGTTATAACGTATAACGTTATATAGTGTTACGTTATAACGTATGACGTTATATAGTGTTACGTTATAACGTATAACGTTATATAGTATTACGTTATAACGTATAACGATATATAGTATTACGTTATAACGTATAACGTTATATAGTATTACGTTATGACGTATAACGTTATATAGTATTACGTTATGACGCATAACGTTATATAGTATTACGTTATACCGTATAACGTTATATAGTATTACGTTATAACGTATAACGTTATATAGTATTACGTTATAACGTATAACGTTATATAGTATTAAGTTATAACGTATAACGTTATATAGTATTACGTTATAACGCATAACGTTATATAGTATTACGTTATAACGTATAACGTTATATAGTATTACCATATAACGTATATCGTTATATAGTATTACCTTATATCGTATAACGTTATATAGTATTACGTTATAACGTATAACGTTATAACGTAATACTATATAACGTTATACGTTATAACGTTATACGTTATAACGTAATACTATATAACGTTATACGTTATATGGTGAAACTATATAACGTTATAACGTAATACTATATAACGCTATACGTTATATGGTAATACCATATAACGTTATACGTCATAACGTATAACGTTATATAGTATTACGTTATAACGTATAACGTTATATAGTATTACGTTATAACGTATAACATTATATAGTATTACGTTATAACGTATAACGTTATATAGTATCACCATGTAACGTATAAGGTTGTATAGTATTACGTTATAACGTATAACGTTATATAGTATTACGTTATAACGTATAACATTATATAGTATTACGTTATAACGTATAACGTTATATAGTATTACGTTATAACGTATAACGTTATGTAGTATTACGTTATAACGTATAACGTTATATAGTATTACGTTATAACGTATAACGTTATATAGTATCACCATGTAACGTATAACGTTATATAGTATTACGTTATAACGTATAACGTTATATAGTGTTACGTTATAACGTATGACGTTATATAGTGTTACGTTATAACGTATAACGTTATATAGTATTACGTTATAACGTATAACGATATATAGTATTACGTTATAACGTATAACGTTATATAGTATTACGTTATGACGTATAACGTTATATAGTATTACGTTATGACGTATAACGTTATATAGTATTACGTTATACCGTATAACGTTATATAGTATTACGTTATAACGTATAACGTTATATAGTATTACGTTATAACGTATAACGTTATATAGTATTACGTTATAACGTATAACGTTATATAGTATTACGTTATAACGTATAACGTTATATAGTATCACCATGTAACGTATAACGTTATATAGTATTACGTTATAACGTATAACGTTATATAGTATTACGTTATAACGTATAACGTTATATAGTATTACGTTATAACGTATAACGTTATGTAGTATTACGTTATAACGTATAACGTTATATAGTATTACGCTATAACGTATAACGTTATATAGTATTACGTTATAACGTATAACATTATATAGTATTACGTTATAACGTATAACGTTATATAGTATCACCATGTAACGTATAAGGTTGTATAGTATTACGTTATAACGTATAACGTTATATAGTATCACCATGTAACGTATAAGGTTGTATAGTATTACGTTATAACGTATAACGTTATATAGTATCACCATGTAACGTATAAGGTTGTATAGTATTACGTTATAACGTATAACGTTATATAGTATTACGTTATAACGTATAACATTATATAGTATTACGTTATAACGTATAACGTTATATAGTATTACGTTATAACGTATAACGTTATATAGTGTTACGTTATAACGTATGACGTTATATAGTGTTACGTTATAACGTATAACGTTATATAGTATTACGTTATAACGTATAACGTTATATAGTATTACGTTATGACGTATAACGTTATATAGTATTACGTTATGACGCATAACGTTATATAGTATTACGTTATACCGTATAACGTAATATAGTATTACGTTATAACGTATAACGTTATATAGTATTACGTTATAACGTATAACGTTATATAGTATTAAGTTATAACGTATAACGTTATATAGTATTACGTTATAACGTATAACGTTATATAGTATTACGTTATAACGTATAACGTTATATAGTATTACCATATAACGTATATCGTTATATAGTATTACCTTATATCGTATAACGTTATATAGTATTACGTTATAACGTATAACGTTATATAGTATTACGTTATGACGTATAACGTTATATGGTATTACCATATAACGTATAGCGTTATATAGTATTACGTTATAACGTTATATAGTTTCACCATATAACGTATAACGTTATATAGTATTACGTTATAACGTATAACGTTATAACGTATAACGTTATATAGTATTACGTTATAACGTATAACATTATATAGTATTACGTTATAACGTATAACGTTATATAGTATTACGTTATAACGTATAACGTTATATAGTATTACGTTATAACGTATAACGCTATATAGTATTACGTTATAACGTATAACGATATATAGTATTACGTTATAACGTATAACGTTATATAGTATTACGTTATAACGTATAACGTTATATAGTATTACGTTATAACGTATAACGTTATATAGTATTACGTTATATCGTATAACGTTATATAGTATTAAGTTATAACGTATAACGTTATATAGTATTACGTTATAACGTATAACGTTATATAGTATTACGTTATAACGTATAACGTTATATACTATTACCATATAACGTATATCGTTATATAGTATTACCTTATATCGTATAACGTTATATAGTATTACGTTATAACGTATAACGTTATATAGTATTACGTTATGACGTATAACGTTATATGGTATTACCATATAACGTATAGCGTTATATAGTATTACGTTATAACGTTATATAGTTTCACCATATAACGTATAACGTTATATAGTATTACGTTATAACGTATAACGTTATAACGTATAACGTTATACAGTATTACGTTATAACGTATAACATTATATAGTATTACGTTATAACGTATAACATTATATAGTATTACGTTATAACGTATAACGTTATATAGTATTACGTTATAACGTATAACATTATATAGTATTACGTTATAACGTATAACGTTATATAGTATCACCATGTAACGTATAACATTATATAGTATTACGTTATAACGTATAACGTTATATAGTATTACGTTATAACGTATAACGTTATGTAGTATTACGTTATAACGTATAACGTTATATAGTATTACGTTATAACGTAAAACGTTATATAGTATTACGTTATAACGTATAACATTATATAGTATTACGTTATAACGTATAACGTTATATAGTATCACCATGTAACGTATAACGTTATATAGTATTACGTTATAACGTATAACGTTATATAGTATTACGTTATAACGTATAACGTTATATAGTGTTACGTTATAACGTATAACGTTATATAGTATTACGTTATAACGTATAACGATATATAGTATTACGTTATAACGTATAACGTTATATAGTATTACGTTATGACGTATAACGTTATATAGTATTACGTTATAACGTATAACGTTATGTAGTATTACGTTATAACGTATAACGTTATATAGTATTACGTTATAACGTATAACGTTATATAGTATTACGTTATAACGTATAACGTTATATAGTATTAAGTTATAACGTATAACGTTATATAGTATTACGTTATAACGTATAACGTTATGTAGTATTACGTTATAACGTATAATGTTATATAGTATTACGTTATAACGTATAACGTTATATAGTATTACGTTATAACGTATAACATTATATAGTATTACGTTATAACGTATAACGTTATATAGTATCACCATGTAACGTATAACGTTATATAGTATTACGTTATAACGTATAACGTTATATAGTATTACGTTATAACGTATAACATTATATAGTATTACGTTATAACGTATAACGTTATATAGTGTTACGTTATAACGTATAACGTTATATAGTATTACGTTATAACGTATAACGTTATATAGTATTACGTTATAACGTATAACGTTATATAGTATCACCATGTAACGTATAACGTTATATAGTATTACGTTATAACGTATAACGTTATATAGTATTACGTTATAACGTATAACATTATATAGTATTACGTTATAACGTATAACGTTATATAGTATTACGTTATAACGTATAACGTTATGTAGTATTACGTTATAACGTATAACGTTATATAGTATTACGTTATAACGTATAACGTTATATAGTATTACGTTATAACGTATAACGTTATATAGTGTTACGTTATAACGTATAACATTATATAGTATTACGTTATAACGTATAACGTTATGTAGTATTACGTTATAACGTATAACGTTATATAGTATTACGTTATAACGTATAACGTTATATAGTATCACCATGTAACGTATAACGTTATATAGTATTACGTTATAACGTATAACGTTATATAGTGTTACGTTATAACGTATAACATTATATAGTATTACGTTATAACGTATAACGTTATATAGTATTACGTTATAACGTATAACGTTATATAGTATTACGTTATAACGTATAACATTATATAGTATTACGTTATAACGTATAACGTTATATAGTATTACGTTATAACGTATAACGTTATGTAGTATTACGTTATAACGTATAACGTTATATAGTATTACGTTATAACGTATAACGTTATATAGTATCACCATGTAACGTATAACGTTATATAGTATTACGTTATAACGTATAACGTTATATAGTATTACGTTATAACGTATAACATTATATAGTATTACGTTATAACGTATAACGTTATATAGTATTACGTTATAACGTATAACGTTATATAGTATTAAGTTATAACGTATAACGTTATATAGTATTACGTTATAACGTATAACGTTATGTAGTATTACGTTATAACGTATAATGTTATATAGTATTACGTTATAACGTATAACGTTATATAGTATTACGTCATAACGTATAACATTATATAGTATTACGTTATAACGTATAACGTTATATAGTATTACGTTATAACGTATAACGTTATGTAGTATTACGTTATAACGTATAACGTTATATAGTATTACGTTATAACGTATAACGTTATATAGTATCACCATGTAACGTATAACGTTATATAGTATTACGTTATAACGTATAACGTTATATAGTATTACGTTATAACGTATAACGTTATATAGTGTTACGTTATAACGTATAACATTATATAGTATTACGTTATAACGTATAACGTTATGTAGTATTACGTTATAACGTATAACGTTATATAGTATTACGTTATAACGTATAACGTTATATAGTATCACCATGTAACGTATAACGTTATATAGTATTACGTTATAACGTATAACGTTATATAGTGTTACGTTATAACGTATAACATTATATAGTATTACGTTATAACGTATAACGTTATATAGTATTACGTTATAACGTATAACGTTATATAGTATTACGTTATAACGTATAACATTATATAGTATTACGTTATAACGTATAACGTTATATAGTATTACGTTATAACGTATAACGTTATGTAGTATTACGTTATAACGTATAACGTTATATAGTATTACGTTATAACGTATAACATTATATAGTATTACGTTATAACGTATAACGTTATATAGTATCACCATGTAACGTATAAGGTTGTATAGTATTACGTTATAACGTATAACGTTATATAGTATTACGTTATAACGTATAACATTATATAGTATTACGTTATAACGTATAACGTTATATAGTATTACGTTATAACGTATAACGTTATGTAGTATTACGTTATAACGTATAACGTTATATAGTATTACGTTATAACGTATAACGTTATATAGTATCACCATGTAACGTATAACGTTATATAGTATTACGTTATAACGTATAACGTTATATAGTGTTACGTTATAACGTATGACGTTATATAGTGTTACGTTATAACGTATAACGTTATATAGTATTACGTTATAACGTATAACGATATATAGTATTACGTTATAACGTATAACGTTATATAGTATTACGTTATGACGTATAACGTTATATAGTATTACGTTATGACGTATAACGTTATATAGTATTACGTTATACCGTATAACGTTATATAGTATTACGTTATAACGTATAACGTTATATAGTATTACGTTATAACGTATAACGTTATATAGTATTTAGTTAGAACGTATAACGTTATATAGTATTACGTTATAACGTATAACGTTATATAGTATTACGTTATAACGTATAACGTTATATAGTATTACCATATAACGTATATCGTTATATAGTATTACCTTATATCGTATAACGTTATATAGTACTACGTTATAACGTATAACGTTATATAGTATTACGTTATGACGTATAACGTTATATAGTATTACGTTATGACGTATAACGTTATATAGTATTACGTTATACCGTATAACGTTATATAGTATTACGTTATAACGTATAACGTTATATAGTATTACGTTATACCGTATAACGTTATATAGTATTACGTTATAACGTATAACGTTATATAGTATTACGTTATAACGTATAACGTTATATAGTATTAAGTTATAACGTATAACGTTATATAGTATTACGTTATAACGTATAACGTTATGTAGTATTACGTTATAACGTATAATGTTATATAGTATTACGTTATAACGTATAACGTTATATAGTATTACGTTATAACGTATAACATTATATAGTATTACGTTATAACGTATAACGTTATATAGTATCACCATGTAACGTATAACGTTATATAGTATTACGTTATAACGTATAACGTTATATAGTATTACGTTATAACGTATAACATTATATAGTATTACGTTATAACGTATAACGTTATATAGTATTACGTTATAACGTATAACGTTATGTAGTATTACGTTATAACGTATAACGTTATATAGTATTACGTTATAACGTATAACGTTATATAGTATTACGTTATAACGTATAACATTATATAGTATTACGTTATAACGTATAACGTTATATAGTATCACCATGTAACGTATAAGGTTGTATAGTATTACGTTATAACGTATAACGTTATATAGTATCACCATGTAACGTATAAGGTTGTATAGTATTACGTTATAACGTATAACGTTATATAGTATCACCATGTAACGTATAAGGTTGTATAGTATTACGTTATAACGTATAACGTTATATAGTATTACGTTATAACGTATAACATTATATAGTATTACGTTATAACGTATAACGTTATATAGTATTACGTTATAACGTATAACGTTATATAGTGTTACGTTATAACGTATGACGTTATATAGTGTTACGTTATAACGTATAACGTTATATAGTATTACGTTATAACGTATAACGATATATAGTATTACGTTATAACGTATAACGTTATATAGTATTACGTTATGACGTATAACGTTATATAGTATTACGTTATGACGCATAACGTTATATAGTATTACGTTATACCGTATAACGTTATATAGTATTACGTTATAACGTATAACGTTATATAGTATTACGTTATAACGTATAACGTTATATAGTATTAAGTTATAACGTATAACGTTATATAGTATTACGTTATAACGTATAACGTTATATAGTATTACGTTATAACGTATAACGTTATATAGTATTACCATATAACGTATATCGTTATATAGTATTACCTTATATCGTATAACGTTATATAGTATTACGTTATAACGTATAACGTTATATAGTATTACGTTATGACGTATAACGTTATATGGTATTACCATATAACGTATAGCGTTATATAGTATTACGTTATAACGTTATATAGTTTCACCATATAACGTATAACGTTATATAGTATTACGTTATAACGTATAACGTTATAACGTATAACGTTATATAGTATTACGTTATAACGTATAACATTATATAGTATTACGTTATAACGTATAACGTTATATAGTATTACGTTATAACGTATAACGTTATATAGTATTACGTTATAACGTATAACGCTATATAGTATTACGTTATAACGTATAACGATATATAGTATTACGTTATAACGTATAACGTTATATAGTATTACGTTATAACGTATAACGTTATATAGTATTACGTTATAACGTATAACGTTATATAGTATTACGTTATATCGTATAACGTTATATAGTATTAAGTTATAACGTATAACGTTATATAGTATTACGTTATAACGTATAACGTTATATAGTATTACGTTATAACGTATAACGTTATATACTATTACCATATAACGTATATCGTTATATAGTATTACCTTATATCGTATAACGTTATATAGTATTACGTTATAACGTATAACGTTATATAGTATTACGTTATGACGTATAACGTTATATGGTATTACCATATAACGTATAGCGTTATATAGTATTACGTTATAACGTTATATAGTTTCACCATATAACGTATAACGTTATATAGTATTACGTTATAACGTATAACGTTATAACGTATAACGTTATATAGTATTACGTTATAACGTATAACATTATATAGTATTACGTTATAACGTATAACATTATATAGTATTACGTTATAACGTATAACGTTATATAGTATTACGTTATAACGTATAACATTATATAGTATTACGTTATAACGTATAACGTTATATAGTATCACCATGTAACGTATAACATTATATAGTATTACGTTATAACGTATAACGTTATATAGTATTACGTTATAACGTATAACGTTATGTAGTATTACGTTATAACGTATAACGTTATATAGTATTACGTTATAACGTATAACGTTATATAGTATTACGTTATAACGTATAACATTATATAGTATTACGTTATAACGTATAACGTTATATAGTATCACCATGTAACGTATAACGTTATATAGTATTACGTTATAACGTATAACGTTATATAGTATTACGTTGTAACGTATAACGTTATATAGTGTTACGTTATAACGTATAACGTTATATAGTATTACGTTATAACGTATAACGATATATAGTATTACGTTATAACGTATAACGTTATATAGTATTACGTTATGACGTATAACGTTATATAGTATTACGTTATAACGTATAACGTTATGTAGTATTACGTTATAACGTATAACGTTATATAGTATTACGTTATAACGTATAACGTTATATGGTATTACGTTATAACGTATAACGTTATATAGTATTAAGTTATAACGTATAACGTTATATAGTATTACGTTATAACGTATAACGTTATGTAGTATTACGTTATAACGTATAATGTTATATAGTATTACGTTATAACGTATAACGTTATATAGTATTACGTTATAACGTATAACATTATATAGTATTACGTTATAACGTATAACGTTATATAGTATCACCATGTAACGTATAACGTTATATAGTATTACGTTATAACGTATAACGTTATATAGTATTACGTTATAACGTATAACATTATATAGTATTACGTTATAACGTATAACGTTATATAGTATTACGTTATAACGTATAACGTTATGTAGTATTACGTTATAACGTATAACGTTATATAGTATTACGTTATAACGTATAACGTTATATAGTATTACGTTATAACGTATAACATTATATAGTATTACGTTATAACGTATAACGTTATATAGTATCACCATGTAACGTATAAGGTTATATAGTATTACGTTATAACGTATAACGTTATATAGTATTACGTTATAACGTATAACATTATATAGTATTACGTTATAACGTATAACGTTATATAGTATCACCATGTAACGTATAACATTATATAGTATTACTTTATAACGTATAACGTTATATAGTATTACGTTATAACGTATAACGTTATGTAGTATTACGTTATAACGTATAACGTTATATAGTATTACGTTATAACGTATAACGTTATATAGTATTACGTTATAACGTATAACATTATATAGTATTACGTTATAACGTATAACGTTATATAGTATCACCATGTAACGTATAACGTTATATAGTATTACGTTATAACGTATAACGTTATATAGTATTACGTTATAACGTATAACGTTATATAGTGTTACGTTATAACGTATAACGTTATATAGTATTACGTTATAACGTATAACGATATATAGTATTACGTTATAACGTATAACGTTATATAGTATTACGTTATGACGTATAACGTTATATAGTATTACGTTATAACGTATAACGTTATGTAGTATTACGTTATAACGTATAACGTTATATAGTATTACGTTATAACGTATAACGTTATATAGTATTACGTTATAACGTATAACGTTATATAGTATTAAGTTATAACGTATAACGTTATATAGTATTACGTTATAACGTATAACGTTATGTAGTATTACGTTATAACGTATAATGTTATATAGTATTACGTTATAACGTATAACGTTATATAGTATTACGTTATAACGTATAACATTATATAGTATTACGTTATAACGTATAACGTTATATAGTATCACCATGTAACGTATAACGTTATATAGTATTACGTTATAACGTATAACGTTATATAGTATTACGTTATAACGTATAACGTTATATAGTATTACGTTATAACGTATAACATTATATAGTATTACGTTATAACGTATAACGTTATATAGTATCACCATGTAACGTATAAGGTTGTATAGTATTACGTTATAACGTATAACGTTATATAGTATCACCATGTAACGTATAAGGTTGTATAGTATTACGTTATAACGTATAACGTTATATAGTATTACGTTATAACGTATAACATTATATAGTATTACGTTATAACGTATAACGTTATATAGTATTACGTTATAACGTATAACGTTATATAGTGTTACGTTATAACGTATGACGTTATATAGTGTTACGTTATAACGTATAACGTTATATAGTATTACGTTATAACGTATAACGATATATAGTATTACGTTATAACGTATAACGTTATATAGTATTACGTTATGACGTATAACGTTATATAGTATTACGTTATGACGCATAACGTTATATAGTATTACGTTATACCGTATAACGTTATATAGTATTACGTTATAACGTATAACATTATATAGTATTACGTTATAACGTATAACGTTATATAGTATTAAGTTATAACGTATAACGTTATATAGTATTACGTTATAACGTATAACGTTATATAGTATTACGTTATAACGTATAACGTTATATAGTATTACCATATAACGTATATCGTTATATAGTATTACCTTATATCGTATAACGTTATATAGTATTACGTTATAACGTATAACGTTATATAGTATTACGTTATGACGTATAACGTTATATGGTATTACCATATAACGTATAGCGTTATATAGTATTACGTTATAACGTTATATAGTTTCACCATATAACGTATAACGTTATATAGTATTACGTTATAACGTATAACGTTATAACGTATAACGTTATATAGTATTACGTTATAACGTATAACGTTATATAGTATTACGTTATAACGTATAACATTATATAGTATTACGTTATAACGTATAACGTTATATAGTATCACCATGTAACGTATAAGGTTGTATAGTATTACGTTATAACGTATAACGTTATATAGTATTACGTTATAACGTATAACATTATATAGTATTACGTTATAACGTATAACGTTATATAGTATTACGTTATAACGTATAACGTTATGTAGTATTACGTTATAACGTATAACGTTATATAGTATTACGTTATAACGTATAACGTTATATAGTATCACCATGTAACGTATAACGTTATATAGTATTACGTTATAACGTATAACGTTATATAGTGTTACGTTATAACGTATGACGTTATATAGTGTTACGTTATAACGTATAACGTTATATAGTATTACGTTATAACGTATAACGATATATAGTATTACGTTATAACGTATAACGTTATATAGTATTACGTTATGACGTATAACGTTATATAGTATTACGTTATGACGTATAACGTTATATAGTATTACGTTATACCGTATAACGTTATATAGTATTACGTTATAACGTATAACGTTATATAGTATTACGTTATAACGTATAACGTTATATAGTATTAAGTTAGAACGTATAACGTTATATAGTATTACGTTATAACGTATAACGTTATATAGTATTACGTTATAACGTATAACGTTATATAGTATTACCATATAACGTATATCGTTATATAGTATTACCTTATATCGTATAACGTTATATAGTACTACGTTATAACGTATAACGTTATATAGTATTACGTTATGACGTATAACGTTATATAGTATTACGTTATGACGTATAACGTTATATAGTATTACGTTATACCGTATAACGTTATATAGTATTACGTTATAACGTATAACGTTATATAGTATTACGTTATACCGTATAACGTTATATAGTATTACGTTATAACGTATAACGTTATATAGTATTACGTTATAACGTATAACGTTATATAGTATTAAGTTATAACGTATAACGTTATATAGTATTACGTTATAACGTATAACGTTATGTAGTATTACGTTATAACGTATAATGTTATATAGTATTACGTTATAACGTATAACGTTATATAGTATTACGTTATAACGTATAACATTATATAGTATTACGTTATAACGTATAACGTTATATAGTATCACCATGTAACGTATAACGTTATATAGTATTACGTTATAACGTATAACGTTATATAGTATTACGTTATAACGTATAACATTATATAGTATTACGTTATAACGTATAACGTTATATAGTATTACGTTATAACGTATAACGTTATGTAGTATTACGTTATAACGTATAACGTTATATAGTATTACGTTATAACGTATAACGTTATATAGTATTACGTTATAACGTATAACATTATATAGTATTACGTTATAACGTATAACGTTATATAGTATCACCATGTAACGTATAAGGTTGTATAGTATTACGTTATAACGTATAACGTTATATAGTATCACCATGTAACGTATAAGGTTGTATAGTATTACGTTATAACGTATAACGTTATATAGTATCACCATGTAACGTATAAGGTTGTATAGTATTACGTTATAACGTATAACGTTATATAGTATTACGTTATAACGTATAACATTATATAGTATTACGTTATAACGTATAACGTTATATAGTATTACGTTATAACGTATAACGTTATATAGTGTTACGTTATAACGTATGACGTTATATAGTGTTACGTTATAACGTATAACGTTATATAGTATTACGTTATAACGTATAACGATATATAGTATTACGTTATAACGTATAACGTTATATAGTATTACGTTATGACGTATAACGTTATATAGTATTACGTTATGACGCATAACGTTATATAGTATTACGTTATACCGTATAACGTTATATAGTATTACGTTATAACGTATAACGTTATATAGTATTACGTTATAACGTATAACGTTATATAGTATTAAGTTATAACGTATAACGTTATATAGTATTACGTTATAACGTATAACGTTATATAGTATTACGTTATAACGTATAACGTTATATAGTATTACCATATAACGTATATCGTTATATAGTATTACCTTATATCGTATAACGTTATATAGTATTACGTTATAACGTATAACGTTATATAGTATTACGTTATGACGTATAACGTTATATGGTATTACCATATAACGTATAGCGTTATATAGTATTACGTTATAACGTTATATAGTTTCACCATATAACGTATAACGTTATATAGTATTACGTTATAACGTATAACGTTATAACGTATAACGTTATATAGTATTACGTTATAACGTATAACATTATATAGTATTACGTTATAACGTATAACGTTATATAGTATTACGTTATAACGTATAACGTTATATAGTATTACGTTATAACGTATAACGCTATATAGTATTACGTTATAACGTATAACGATATATAGTATTACGTTATAACGTATAACGTTATATAGTATTACGTTATAACGTATAACGTTATATAGTATTACGTTATAACGTATAACGTTATATAGTATTACGTTATATCGTATAACGTTATATAGTATTAAGTTATAACGTATAACGTTATATAGTATTACGTTATAACGTATAACGTTATATAGTATTACGTTATAACGTATAACGTTATATACTATTACCATATAACGTATATCGTTATATAGTATTACCTTATATCGTATAACGTTATATAGTATTACGTTATAACGTATAACGTTATATAGTATTACGTTATGACGTATAACGTTATATGGTATTACCATATAACGTATAGCGTTATATAGTATTACGTTATAACGTTATATAGTTTCACCATATAACGTATAACGTTATATAGTATTACGTTATAACGTATAACGTTATAACGTATAACGTTATATAGTATTACGTTATAACGTATAACATTATATAGTATTACGTTATAACGTATAACATTATATAGTATTACGTTATAACGTATAACGTTATATAGTATTACGTTATAACGTATAACATTATATAGTATTACGCTATAACGTATAACGTTATATAGTATCACCATGTAACGTATAACATTATATAGTATTACGTTATAACGTATAACGTTATATAGTATTACGTTATAACGTATAACGTTATGTAGTATTACGTTATAACGTATAACGTTATATAGTATTACGTTATAACGTATAACGTTATATAGTATTACGTTATAACGTATAACATTATATAGTATTACGTTATAACGTATAACGTTATATAGTATCACCATGTAACGTATAACGTTATATAGTATTACGTTATAACGTATAACGTTATATAGTATTACGTTGTAACGTATAACGTTATATAGTGTTACGTTATAACGTATAACGTTATATAGTATTACGTTATAACGTATAACGATATATAGTATTACGTTATAACGTATAACGTTATATAGTATTACGTTATGACGTATAACGTTATATAGTATTACGTTATAACGTATAACGTTATGTAGTATTACGTTATAACGTATAACGTTATATAGTATTACGTTATAACGTATAACGTTATATAGTATTACGTTATAACGTATAACGTTATATAGTATTAAGTTATAACGTATAACGTTATATAGTATTACGTTATAACGTATAACGTTATGTAGTATTACGTTATAACGTATAATGTTATATAGTATTACGTTATAACGTATAACGTTATATAGTATTACGTTATAACGTATAACATTATATAGTATTACGTTATAACGTATAACGTTATATAGTATCACCATGTAACGTATAACGTTATATAGTATTACGTTATAACGTATAACGTTATATAGTATTACGTTATAACGTATAACATTATATAGTATTACGTTATAACGTATAACGTTATATAGTATTACGTTATAACGTATAACGTTATGTAGTATTACGTTATAACGTATAACGTTATATAGTATTACGTTATAACGTATAACGTTATATAGTATTACGTTATAACGTATAACATTATATAGTATTACGTTATAACGTATAACGTTATATAGTATCACCATGTAACGTATAAGGTTATATAGTATTACGTTATAACGTATAACGTTATATAGTATTACGTTATAACGTATAACGTTATATAGTGTTACGTTATAACGTATAACGTTATATAGTATTACGTTATAACGTATAACGATATATAGTATTACGTTATAACGTATAACGTTATATAGTATTACGTTATGACGTATAACGTTATATAGTATTACGTTATAACGTATAACGTTATGTAGTATTACGTTATAACGTATAACGTTATATAGTATTACGTTATAACGTATAACGTTATATAGTATTACGTTATAACGTATAACGTTATATAGTATTAAGTTATAACGTATAACGTTATATAGTATTACGTTATAACGTATAACGTTATGTAGTATTACGTTATAACGTATAATGTTATATAGTATTACGTTATAACGTATAACGTTATATAGTATTACGTTATAACGTATAACATTATATAGTATTACGTTATAACGTATAACGTTATATAGTATCACCATGTAACGTATAACGTTATATAGTATTACGTTATAACGTATAACGTTATATAGTATTACGTTATAACGTATAACATTATATAGTATTACGTTATAACGTATAACGTTATATAGTATTACGTTATAACGTATAACGTTATGTAGTATTACGTTATAACGTATAACGTTATATAGTATTACGTTATAACGTATAACGTTATATAGTATTACGTTATAACGTATAACATTATATAGTATTACGTTATAACGTATAACGTTATATAGTATCACCATGTAACGTATAAGGTTATATAGTATTACGTTATAACGTATAACGTTATATAGTATTACGTTATAACGTATAACATTATATAGTATTACGTTATAACGT
This sequence comes from Bombus flavifrons, assembly GCF_040668555.2. Classification (NCBI taxonomy): domain Eukaryota; kingdom Metazoa; phylum Arthropoda; class Insecta; order Hymenoptera; family Apidae; genus Bombus; species Bombus flavifrons. Next base: position 17,760 of record NW_027185209.1, read on the forward strand.
ATAACGTTATATAGTATTACGTTATAACGTATAACGTTATGTAGTATTACGTTATAACGTATAACGTTATATAGTATTACGTTATAACGTATAACGTTATATAGTATTACGTTATAACGTATAACATTATATAGTATTACGTTATAACGTATAACGTTATATAGTATCACCATGTAACGTATAACGTTATATAGTATTACGTTATAACGTATAACGTTATAACGTATAACGTTATATAGTATTACGTTATAACGTATAACATTATATAGTATTACGTTATAACGTATAACATTATATAGTATTACGTTATAACGTATAACGTTATATAGTATTACGTTATAACGTATAACATTATATAGTATTACGTTATAACGTATAACGTTATATAGTATCACCATGTAACGTATAACATTATATAGTATTACGTTATAACGTATAACGTTATATAGTATTACGTTATAACGTATAACGTTATGTAGTATTACGTTATAACGTATAACGTTATATAGTATTACGTTATAACGTATAACATTATATAGTATTACGTTATAACGTATAACGTTATATAGTATCACCATGTAACGTATAACGTTATATAGTATTACGTTATAACGTATAACGTTATATAGTATTACGTTATAACGTATAACGTTATATAGTGTTACGTTATAACGTATAACGTTATATAGTATTACGTTATAACGTATAACGATATATAGTATTACGTTATAACGTATAACGTTATATAGTATTACGTTATGACGTATAACGTTATATAGTATTACGTTATAACGTATAACGTTATGTAGTATTACGTTATAACGTATAACGTTATATAGTATTACGTTATAACGTATAACGTTATATAGTATTA
>NW_027185210.1:0-18605 GCF_040668555.2 Bombus flavifrons
TACGTCATAACGTATAACGTTATATAGTATTACGTAATATCGTATAACGTTATATAGTATTACGTTATGACGTATAACGTTCTATAGTATTACCATATAAGGCATAACGTTATATAGTATTACGTAATGACGTATAACGTTATATAGTATTACGTTATAACGTATAACGTTATATAGTATTACGTAATATCGTATAACGTTATATAGTATTGCGTTATAACGTATAACGTTATATAGTATTACCATATAACGTATAACGTTATATAGTATTACCATATAACGTATAACGTTATATAGTATTACGTTATAACGTATAACGTTATATAGTATTACGTTATGACTTATAACGTTATATAGTACTACCATATAACGTATAACGTTATGTAGTATTACGTTATAACGTATAACGTTATATAGTATTACGTTATAACGTATAACGTTATATCGTATTACGTTATGACGTATAACGTTATATAGTATTACCATATAACGTATAACGTTATATAGAGTTACCATATAACGTATAACGTTATATAGTATTACGTAATAACGTATAACGTTATATAGTATTACGTTATGACGTATAACGTTATATAGTATTACGTTATAACGTATAACGTTATATAGTATTACGTTATAACGTATAACGTTATAAAGTATTACGTTATGACGTATATCGTTATATAGTATTACCATATAACGTATAACGTTATACAGTATTAGGTTATGACGTATGACGTTATATAGTATCACCACATAACGTATAACGTTATATAGTATTACCATTTAACGTATAACGTTAAATAGTATTACGTTATAACGTATAACGTTATATAGTATTACCATATAACGTATAACGTTATATAGTATTACGTTATAACGTATAACGTTATATGGTATTACCATGTAACGTATAACGTTATATAGTATTACGTTATAACGTATAACGTTATATGGTATTACCATGTAACGTATAACGTTATATAGTATTACGTTATAACGTATAACGTTATATAGTACTACGTACTATCGTATAACGTTACATAGTATTACGTTATAACGTATAACGTTATATAGTATTACGCTATAACGTATAAGGTTATATAGCATTACGTTATGACGTATATCGTTATATAGTATTACGTAATAACGTATAACGTTATATGGTATTACCATATAATGTATAACGTTATATAGTATTACGTTATAACGTATAACGTTATATAGTATTACGTTATAACGTATAACGTTATATAGTATTACCATATAACGTATAACGTTATATAGTATTACGTTATAACGTATAACGTTATATAGTATTACGTCATAACGTATAACGTTATATAGTATTACGTAATATCGTATAACGTTATATAGTATTACGTTATGACGTATAACGTTCTATAGTATTACCATATAAGGCATAACGTTATATAGTATTACGTTATAACGTATAACGTTATATAGTATTACGTTATAACGTATAACGTTATATAGTATTACGTTATGACGTATAACGTTATATAGTACTACCATATAACGTATAACGTTATGTAGTATTACGTTATAACGTATAACGTTATATAGTATTACGTTATAACGTATAAAGTTATATAGTATTACGTTATGACGTATAACGTTATATAGTATTACCATATAACGTATAACGTTATATAGAGTTACCATATAACGTATAACGTTATATAGTATTACGTAATAACGTATAACGTTATATAGTATTACCATATAACGTATAACGTTATGTAGTATTACGTTATAACGTATAACGTTATATAGTATTACGTTATAACGTATAACGTTATATAGTGTTACGTTATAACGTATAACGTTATATAGTATTACGTAATATCGTATAACGTTATATAGTATTACGTTATGACGTATAACGTTCTATAGTATTACCATATAAGGCATAACGTTATATAGTATTACGTTATAACGAATAACGTTATATAGTATTACGTTATAACGTATAACGTTATATAGTATTACGTTATAACGTATAACGTTATATAGTATTACGTAATATCGTATAACGTTATATAGTATTGCGTTATAACGTATAACGTTATATAGTATTACCATATAACGTATAACGTTATATAGTATTACCATATAACGTATAACGTTATATAGTATTACGTTATAACGTATAACGTTATATAGTATTACGTTATGACTTATAACGTTATATAGTACTACCATATAACGTATAACGTTATGTAGTATTACGTTATAACGTATAACGTTATATAGTATTACGTTATAACGTATAACGTTATATAGTGTTACGTTATAACGTATAACGTTATATAGTATTACGTAATATCGTATAACGTTATATAGTATTACGTAATATCGTATAACGTTATATAGTATTACGTTATAACGTATAACGTTCTATAGTATTACCATATAACGCATAACGTTATATAGTATTACGTTATAACGTATAACGTTATATAGTATTACGTTATAACGTATAACGTTATATAGTATTACGTTATGACGTATAACGTTATATAGTACTACCATATAACGTATAACGTTATGTAGTATTACGTTATAACGTATAACGTTATATAGTATTACGTTATAACGTATAACGTTATATAGTATTACGTTATAACGTATAACGTTATATAGTATTACGTAATAACGTATAACGTTATATAGTATTACGTTATGACGTATAACGTTATATAGTATTACGTTATAACGTATAACGTTATATAGTATTACGTTATAACGTATAACGTTATATAGTATTACCATATAACGTATAACGTTATATAGTATTACGTTATAACGTATAACGTTATATGGTATTACCATGTAACGTATAACGTTATATAGTATTACGTTATAACGTATAACGTTATATAGTGTTACGTTATAACGTATAACGTTATATAGTATTGCCATATAACGTATAACTTTATATAGTATTACGTCATAACGTATAACGTTATATAGTACTACGTAATATCGTATAACGTTACATAGTATTACGTTATAACGTATAACGTTATATAGTATTACGCTATAACATATAAGGTTATATAGCATTACGTTATGACGTATATCGTTATATAGTATTACGTAATAACGTATAACGTTATATGGTATTACCATATAATGTATAACGTTATATAGTATTACGTTATAACGTATAACGTTATATAGTATTACGTTATAACGTATAACGTTATATAGTATTACCATATAACGTATAACGTTATATAGTATTACGTTATAACGTATAACGTTATATAGTATTACGTTATGACGTATAACGTTATATAGTATTTCGTTATGACGTATAACGTTATATAGTATTACCATATAGCGTATGACGTTATATAGTATTACGTCATAACGTATAACGTTATATAGTATTACGTAACATCGTATAACGTTATATAGTATTACGTTATGACGTATAACGTTCTATAGTATTACCATATAACGTATAACGTTATATAGTATTACGTCATAACGTATAACGTTATATAGTACTACGTAATATCGTATAACGTTATATAGTATTACGTTATGACGTATAACGTTCTATAGTATTACCATATAACGTATAACGTTATATAGTATTACGTCATAACGTATAACGTTATATAGTACTACGTAATATCGTATAACGTTACATAGTATTACGTTATGACGTATAACGTTATATAGTATTACGTTATAACGTATAACGTTATATGGTATTACCATATAATGTATAACGTTATATAGTATTACGTTATAACGTATAACGTTATATAGTATTACGTTATAACGTATAACGTTATATAGTATTACCATATAACGTATAACGTTATATAGTATTACGTTATAACGTATTACGTTATATAGTATTACGTTATGACGTATAACGTTATATAGTATTACCATATAACGTATAACGTTATATAGAGTTACCATATAACGTATAACGTTATACAGTATTAGGTTATGACGTATAACGTTATATAGTATTACGTTATAACGTATAACGTTATATAGTATTACGTTATAACGTATAACGTTATATAGTATTACGTTATGACGTATAACGTTATATAGTACTACCATATAACGTATAACGTTATATAGTTTTACGTCATAACGTATACCGTTATATAGTATTACGTAATATCGTATAACGTTATATAGTATTACGTTATGACGTATAACGTTCTATAGTATTACCATATAACGTATAACGTTATATTGTATTAAGTTATAACGTATAACGTTATATAGTATTACCATATAACGTATAACGTTATATAGAGTTACCATATAACGTATAACGTTATACAGTATTAGGTTATGACGTATAACGTTATATAGTATTACGTTATAACGTATAACGTTATATAGTATTACGTTATAACGTATAACGTTATATAGTATTACGTTATGACGTATAACGTTATATAGTACTACCATATAACGTATAACGTTATATTGTATTAAGTTATAACGTATAACGTTATATAGTATTACGTTATGACGTATAACGTTATATGGAATTACCATATAATGTATAACGTTATATAGTATTACGTTATAACGTATAACGTTATATAGTATTACGTTATAACGTATAACTTTATATAGTATTACGTTATGACGTATAACGTTATATAGTACTACCATATAACGTATAACGTTATGTAGTATTACGTTATAACGTATAACGTTATATAGTATTACGTTATAACGTATAACGTTATATCGTATTACGTTATGACGTATAACGTTATATAGTATTACCATATAACGTATAACGTTATATAGAGTTACCATATAACGTATAACGTTATATAGTATTACGTAATAACGTATAACGTTATATAGTATTACGTTATGACGTATAACGTTATATAGTATTACGTTATAACGTATAACGTTATATAGTATTACGTTATAACGTATAACGTTATAAAGTATTACGTTATGACGTATATCGTTATATAGTATTACCATATAACGTATAACGTTATACAGTATTAGGTTATGACGTATAACGTTATATAGTATCACCACATAACGTATAACGTTATATAGTATTACCATTTAACGTATAACGTTAAATAGTATTACGTTATAACGTATAACGTTATATAGTATTACCATATAACGTATAACGTTATATAGTATTACGTTATAACGTATAACGTTATATGGTATTACCATGTAACGTATAACGTTATATAGTATTACGTTATAACGTATAACGTTATATAGTACTACGTAATATCGTATAACGTTACATAGTATTACGTTATAACGTATAACGTTATATAGTATTACGCTATAACGTATAAGGTTATATAGCATTACGTTATGACGTATATCGTTATATAGTATTACGTAATAACGTATAACGTTATATGGTATTACCATATAATGTATAACGTTATATAGTATTACGTTATAACGTATAACGTTATATAGTATTACGTTATAACGTATAACGTTATATAGTATTACCATATAACGTATAACGTTATATAGTATTACGTTATAACGTATAACGTTATATAGTATTACGTCATAACGTATAACGTTATATAGTATTACGTAATATCGTATAACGTTATATAGTATTACGTTATGACGTATAACGTTCTATAGTATTACCATATAAGGCATAACGTTATATAGTATTACGTAATGACGTATAACGTTATATAGTATTACGTTATAACGTATAACGTTATATAGTATTACGTAATATCGTATAACGTTATATAGTATTGCGTTATAACGTATAACGTTATATAGTATTACCATATAACGTATAACGTTATATAGTATTACCATATAACGTATAACGTTATATTGTATTAAGTTATAACGTATAACGTTATATAGTATTACGTTATGACGTATAACGTTATATGGAATTACCATATAATGTATAACGTTATATAGTATTACGTTATAACGTATAACGTTATATAGTATTACGTTATAACGTATAACGTTATATAGTATTACGTTATGACTTATAACGTTATATAGTACTACCATATAACGTATAACGTTATGTAGTATTACGTTATAACGTATAACGTTATATAGTATTACGTTATAACGTATAACGTTATATCGTATTACGTTATGACGTATAACGTTATATAGTATTACCATATAACGTATAACGTTATATAGAGTTACCATATAACGTATAACGTTATATAGTATTACGTAATAACGTATAACGTTATATAGTATTACGTTATGACGTATAACGTTATATAGTATTACGTTATAACGTATAACGTTATATAGTATTACGTTATAACGTATAACGTTATAAAGTATTACGTTATGACGTATATCGTTATATAGTATTACCATATAACGTATAACGTTATACAGTATTAGGTTATGACGTATGACGTTATATAGTATCACCACATAACGTATAACGTTATATAGTATTACCATTTAACGTATAACGTTAAATAGTATTACGTTATAACGTATAACGTTATATAGTATTACCATATAACGTATAACGTTATATAGTATTACGTTATAACGTATAACGTTATATGGTATTACCATGTAACGTATAACGTTATATAGTATTACGTTATAACGTATAACGTTATATGGTATTACCATGTAACGTATAACGTTATATAGTATTACGTTATAACGTATAACGTTATATAGTACTACGTACTATCGTATAACGTTACATAGTATTACGTTATAACGTATAACGTTATATAGTATTACGCTATAACGTATAAGGTTATATAGCATTACGTTATGACGTATATCGTTATATAGTATTACGTAATAACGTATAACGTTATATGGTATTACCATATAATGTATAACGTTATATAGTATTACGTTATAACGTATAACGTTATATAGTATTACGTTATAACGTATAACGTTATATAGTATTACGTTATAACGTATAACGTTATATAGTATTACGTTATGACGTATAACGTTATATAGTACTACCATATAACGTATAACGTTATGTAGTATTACGTTATAACGTATAACGTTATATAGTATTACCATATAACGTATAACGTTATATAGAGTTACCATATAACGTATAACGTTATATAGTATTACGTAATAACGTATAACGTTATATAGTATTACGTTATGACGTATAACGTTATATAGTATTACGTTATGACGTATAACGTTCTATAGTATTACCATATAAGGCATAACGTTATATAGTATTACGTTATAACGTATAACGTTATATAGTATTACGTTATAACGTATAACGTTATATAGTATTACGTTATGACGTATAACGTTATATAGTATTACGTTATAACGTATAACGTTATATAGTATTACGTTATAACGTATAACGTTATATAGTATTACGTTATGACGTATAACGTTATATAGTACTACCATATAACGTATAACGTTATGTAGTATTACGTTATAACGTATAACGTTATATAGTATTACCATATAACGTATAACGTTATATAGAGTTACCATATAACGTATAACGTTATATAGTATTACGTAATAACGTATAACGTTATATAGTATTACGTTATGACGTATAACGTTATATAGTATTACGTTATGACGTATAACGTTCTATAGTATTACCATATAAGGCATAACGTTATATAGTATTACGTTATGACGTATATCGTTATATAGTATTACCATATAACGTATAACGTTATACAGTATTAGGTTATGACGTATGACGTTATATAGTATCACCACATAACGTATAACGTTATATAGTATTACCATTTAACGTATAACGTTAAATAGTATTACGTTATAACGTATAACGTTATATAGTATTACCATATAACGTATAACGTTATATAGTATTACGTTATAACGTATAACGTTATATGGTATTACCATGTAACGTATAACGTTATATAGTATTACGTTATAACGTATAACGTTATATGGTATTACCATGTAACGTATAACGTTATATAGTATTACGTTATAACGTATAACGTTATATAGTACTACGTAATATCGTATAACGTTACATAGTATTACGTTATAACGTATAACGTTATATAGTATTACGCTATAACGTATAAGGTTATATAGCATTACGTTATGACGTATATCGTTATATAGTATTACGTAATAACGTATAACGTTATATGGTATTACCATATAATGTATAACGTTATATAGTATTACGTTATAACGTATAACGTTATATAGTATTACGTTATAACGTATAACGTTATATAGTATTACCATATAACGTATAACGTTATATAGTATTACGTTATAACGTATAACGTTATATAGTATTACGTCATAACGTATAACGTTATATAGTATTACGTAATATCGTATAACGTTATATAGTATTACGTTATGACGTATAACGTTCTATAGTATTACCATATAAGGCATAACGTTATATAGTATTACGTTATAACGTATAACGTTATATAGTATTACGTTATAACGTATAACGTTATATAGTATTACGTTATAACGTATAACGTTATATAGTATTACGTAATAACGTATAACGTTATATAGTATTACGTTATGACGTATAACGTTATATAGTATTACGTTATAACGTATAACGTTATATAGTATTACGTTATAACGTATAACGTTATATAGTATTACGTTATAACGTATAACGTTATATAGTATTACGTCATAACGTATAACGTTATATAGTATTACGTTATAACGTATAACGTTATATGGTATTACCATGTAACGTATAACGTTATATAGTATTACGTTATAACGTATAACGTTATATAGTGTTACGTTATAACGTATAACGTTATATAGTATTGCCATATAACGTATAACTTTATATAGTATTACGTCATAACGTGTAACGTTATATAGTACTACGTAATATCGTATAACGTTACATAGTATTACGTTATAACGTATAACGTTATATAGTAATACGCTATAACGTATAAGGTTATATAGCATTACGTTATGACGTATATCGTTATATAGTATTACGTAATAACGTATAACGTTATATGGTATTACCATATAATGTATAACGTTATATAGTATTACGTTATAACGTATAACGTTATATAGTATTACGTTATGACGTATAACGTTATATAGTATTACGTAATAACGTATAACGTTATATAGTATTACGTTATGACGTATAACGTTATATGGTATTACCATGTAACGTATAACGTTATATAGTATTACGTTATAACGTATAACGTTATATAGTGTTACGTTATAACGTATAACGTTATATAGTATTGCCATATAACGTATAACTTTATATAGTATTACGTCATAACGCATAACGTTATATAGTACTACGTAATATCGTATAACGTTACATAGTATTACGTTATAACGTATAACGTTATATAGTATTACCATATAACGTATAACGTTATATAGTATTACGTTATAACGTATAACGTTATATGGTATTACCATGTAACGTATAACGTTATATAGTATTACGTTATAACGTATAACGTTATATAGTGTTACGTTATAACGTATAACGTTATATAGTATTGCCATATAACGTATAACTTTATATAGTATTACGTCATAACGCATAACGTTATATAGTACTACGTAATATCGTATAACGTTACATAGTATTACGTTATAACGTATAACGTTATATAGTATTACGTCATAGCGTATAACGTTATATAGTATTACGTAACATCGTATAACGTTATATAGTATTACGTTATGACGTATAACGTTCTATAGTATTACCATATAACGTATAACGTTATATAGTATTACGTCATAACGTACAACGTTATATAGTACTACGTAATATCGTATAACGTTACATAGTATTACGTTATGACGTATAACGTTATATAGTATTACGTTATAACGTATAACGTTATATGGTATTACCATATAATGTATAACGTTATATAGTATTACGTTATAACGTATAACGTTATATAGTATTACGTTATAACGTATAACGTTATATAGTATTACCATATAACGTATAACGTTATATAGTATTACGTTATAACGTATAACGTTATATAGTATTACGCTATAACGTATAAGGTTATATAGTATTACGTTATGACGTATAACTTTATATAGTATTACGTAATAACGTATAACGTTATATAGTATTACGTTATGACGTATAACGTTATATAGTATTACCATATAACGTATAACGTTATATAGTATTACCATTTAACGTATAACGTTATATAGTATTACGTTATAACGTATAAGGTTATATAGTATTACCATATAACGTATAACGTTATATAGTATTAAGTTATAACGTATAACGTTATATAGTATTACGTTGTAACGTATAACTTTATATAGTATTACGTAATGACGTATAACGTTATATAGTATTACGTTATAACGTATAACGTTATATAGTATTACGTAATATCGTATAACGTTATATAGTATTACGTTATAACCTATAACGTTATATAGTATTACCATATAACGTATAACGTTAAATAGTATTACGTTATAACGTATAACGTTATATAGTATTACGTTATGACGTATAACGTTATATAGTATTACCATATAACGTATAACGTTATATAGTATTAAGTTATAACGTATAACGTTATATAGTATTACGCTATAACGTATAATGTTATATAGTATTACGTTATGACGTATAACGTTATATGGTATTACGTAATAACGTATAACGTTATATAGTATTACGTTATAACGTATAGCGTTATGTAGAATTAGCATATAACGTATAACGTTATATAGTATTACGTTATAACGTATAACGTTATATAGTATTACGTTATGACGTATAACGTTATATAGTATTACCGTATAACGTATAACGTTATATAGTATTAAGTTATAACGTATAACGTTATATAGTATTACGTTGTAACGTATAACTTTATATAGTATTACGTTATGACGTATAACGTTATATAGTATTACCATATAACGTATAACGTTATATAGTATTACCATTTAACGTATAACGTTATATAGTATTACGTTATAACGTATAAGGTTATATAGTATTACCATATAACGTATAACGTTATATAGTATTAAGTTATAACGTATAACGTTATATAGTATTACGTTGTAACGTATAACTTTATATAGTATTACGTAATGACGTATAACGTTATATAGTATTACGTTATAACGTATAACGTTATATAGTATTACGTAATATCGTATAACGTTATATAGTATTACGTTATAACCTATAACGTTATATAGTATTACCATATAACGTATAACGTTATATAGTATTACGTTATAACGTATAACGTTATATAGTATTACGTTATGACGTATAACGTTATATAGTATTACCATATAACGTATAACGTTATATAGTATTAAGTTATAACGTATAACGTTATATAGTATTATGCTATAACGTATAATGTTATATAGTATTACGTTATGACGTATAACGTTATATGGTATTACGTAATAACGTATAACGTTATATAGTATTACGTTATAACGTATAGCGTTATGTAGAATTAGCATATAACGTATAACGTTATATAGTATTACGTTATAACGTATAACGTTATATAGTATTACGTTATGACGTATAACGTTATATAGTATTACCGTATAACGTATAACGTTATATAGTATTAAGTTATAACGTATAACGTTATATAGTATTACGTTGTAACGTATAACTTTATATAGTATTACGTTATGACGTATAACGTTATATAGTATTACCATATAACGTATAACGTTATATAGTATTACGTTATAACGTATAACGTTATATAGTATTACGTTATGACGTATAGCGTTATATAGAATTAGCATATAACGTATAACGTTATATAGCATTACGTTATAACGTATAACGTTATATAGTATTACGTTATAACGTATAACGTTATATAGTATTACGTTATAACGTATAACGTTATATAGTATTACGCTATAACGTATAAGGTTATATAGTATTACGTTATGACGTATAACGTTATATAGTATTACGTAATAACGTATAACGTTATATAGTATTACGTTATGACGTATAACGTTATATAGTATTACCATATACCGTATAACGTTATATAGTATTACGCTATAACGTATAAGGTTATATAGTATTACGTTATGACGTATAACGTTATATAGTATTACGTAATAACGTATAACGTTATATAGTATTAAGTTATAACGTATAACGTTATATAGTATTACGTTGTAACGTATAACTTTATATAGTATTACGTTATGACGTATAACGTTATATAGTATTACGTTATAACGTATAACGTTATATAGTATTACGTTATGACGTATAACGTTCTATAGTATTACCATATAACGTATAACGTTATATAGTATTAAGTTATAACGTATAACGTTATATAGTATTACGTTATGACGTATAACGTTATATAGTATTACGTTATAACGTATAACGTTATATAGTATTACGTTATAACGTATAGCGTTATATAGAATTAGCATATAACGTATAACGTTATATAGCATTACGTTATAACGTATAACGTTATATAGTATTACGTTATGACGTATAACGTTATATAGTATTACGTTATGACGTATAACGTTATATAGCATTACGTTATAACGTATAACTTTATATAGTATTACGTAATGACGTATAACGTTATATAGTATTACGTTATAACGTATAACGTTATATAGGATTACGTAATATCGTATAACGTTATATAGTATTACGTTATAACGTATAACGTTATATAGTATTACGTTATAACGTATAACGTTATATAGTATTACGTTATGACGTATAACGTTCTATAGTATTACCATATAACGTATAACGTTATATTGTATTACCATTTAACGTATAACGTTAAATAGTATTACGTTATAACGTATAACGTTATATAGTATTACCATATAACGTATAACGTTATATAGTATTACGTTATAACGTATAACGTTATATGGTATTACGTTATGACGTATAACGTTATATAGTATTACCATATAACGTATAACGTTATATAGTATTAGGTTATGACGTATAACGTTATATAGTATTACGTTATGACGTATAACGTTATGTAGTACTACCATATAACGTATAACGTTATATAGTATTACGTCATAACGTATAACGTTATATAGTATTACGTTATAACGTATAACATTATATAGTATTACGTTATGACGTATAACGTTATATAGTATTACCATATAACGTATAACGTTATATAGTATTACGTCATAACGTATAACGTTATATAGTATTACGTAATATCGTATAACGTTATATAGTATTACGTTATGACGTATAACGTTCTATAGTATTACCATATAACGCATAACGTTATATAGTATTACGTTATAACGTATAACGTTATATGGTATTACGTTATGACGTATAACGTTATATAGTATTACCATATAACGTATAACTTTATATAGTATTACGTAATGACGTATAACGTTATATAGTATTACGTTATAACGTATAACGTTATATAGGATTACGTAATATCGTATAACGTTATATAGTATTACGTTATAACGTATAACGTTATATAGTATTACGTTATAACGTATAACGTTATATAGTATTACGTTATGACGTATAACGTTCTATAGTATTACCATATAACGTATAACGTTATATTGTATTACCATTTAACGTATAACGTTAAATAGTATTACGTTATAACGTATAACGTTATATAGTATTACCATATAACGTATAACGTTATATAGTATTACGTTATAACGTATAACGTTATATGGTATTACGTTATGACGTATAACGTTATATAGTATTACCATATAACGTATAACGTTATATAGTATTAGGTTATGACGTATAACGTTATATAGTATTACGTTATGACGTATAACGTTATGTAGTACTACCATATAACGTATAACGTTATATAGTATTACGTCATAACGTATAACGTTATATAGTAATACGTTATAACGTATAACATTATATAGTATTACGTTATGACGTATAACGTTATATAGTATTACCATATAACGTATAACGTTATATAGTATTACGTCATAACGTATAACGTTATATAGTATTACGTAATATCGTATAACGTTATATAGTATTACGTTATGACGTATAACGTTCTATAGTATTACCATATAACGCATAACGTTATATAGTATTACGTTATAACGTATAACGTTATATAGTATTACGTTATAACGTATAACGTTATATAGTATTACGTTATGACGTATAACGTTATATAGTACTACCATATAACGTATAACGTTATGTAGTATTACGTTATAACGTATAACGTTATATAGTATTACGTTATAACGTATAACGTTATATAGTATTACGTTATGACGTATAACGTTATATAGTATTACCATATAACGTATAACGTTATATAGAGTTACCATATAACGTATAACGTTATATAGTATTACCATATAACGTATAACGTTATATAGTATTACGTTATGACGTATAACGTTCTATAGTATTACCATATAACGCATAACGTTATATAGTATTACGTTATGACGTATAACGTTCTATAGTATTACCATATAACGTATAACGTTATATAGTATTAAGTTATAACGTATAACGTTATATAGTATTACGTTATGACGTATAACGTTATATAGTATTACGTTATAACGTATAACGTTATATAGTATTACGTTATGACGTATAACGTTCTATAGTATTACCATATAACGTATAACGTTATATAGTATTACCATATAACGTATAACGTTATATAGTATTAAGTTATAACGTATAACGTTATATAGTATTACGTTATGACGTATAACGTTATATAGTATTACGTTATAACGTATAACGTTATATAGTATTACGTTATAACGTATAGCGTTATATAGAATTAGCATATAACGTATAACGTTATATAGCATTACGTTATAACGTATAACGTTATATAGTATTACGTTATGACGTATAACGTTATATAGTATTACGTTATGACGTATAACGTTATATAGCATTACGTTATAACGTATAACTTTATATAGTATTACGTAATGACGTATAACGTTATATAGTATTACGTTATAACGTATAACGTTATATAGTATTACGTAATATCGTATAACGTTATATAGTATTACGTTATAACGTATAACGTTATATAGTATTACCATATAACGTATAACGTTATATAGTATTACCATATAACGTATAACGTTATATTGTATTAAGTTATAACGTATAACGTTATATAGTATTACGTTATGACGTATAACGTTATATGGAATTACCATATAATGTATAACGTTATATAGTATTACGTTATAACGTATAACGTTATATAGTATTACGTTATAACGTATAACGTTATATAGTATTACCATATAACGTATAACGTTATATAGGGTTACGTTATAACGTATAACGTTATATAGTATTACGTTATGACGTATAACGTTATATAGTATTACCATATAACGTATAACGTTATATAGAGTTACCATATAACGTATAACGTTATACAGTATTAGGTTATGACGTATAACGTTATATACTATTACGTTATAACGTATAACGTTATATAGTATTACGTTATAACGTACAACGTCATATAGTATTACGTTATGACGTATAACGTTATATAGTATTACCATATAACGTATAACGTTATATAGTATTACGTAATATCGTATAACGTTATATAGTATTACGTTATAACCTATAACGTTATATAGTATTACCATATAACGTATAACGTTAAATAGTATTACGTTATAACGTATAACGTTATATAGTATTACGTTATGACGTATAACGTTATATAGTATTACCATATAACGTATAACGTTATATAGTATTAAGTTATAACGTATAACGTTATATAGTATTACGCTATAACGTATAATGTTATATAGTATTACGTTATGACGTATAACGTTATATGGTATTACGTAATAACGTATAACGTTATATAGTATTACGTTATAACGTATAGCGTTATGTAGAATTAGCATATAACGTATAACGTTATATAGTATTACGTTATAACGTATAACGTTATATAGTATTACGTTATGACGTATAACGTTATATAGTATTACCGTATAACGTATAACGTTATATAGTATTAAGTTATAACGTATAACGTTATATAGTATTACGTTGTAACGTATAACTTTATATAGTATTACGTTATGACGTATAACGTTATATAGTATTACCATATAACGTATAACGTTATATAGTATTACCATTTAACGTATAACGTTATATAGTATTACGTTATAACGTATAAGGTTATATAGTATTACCATATAACGTATAACGTTATATAGTATTAAGTTATAACGTATAACGTTATATAGTATTACGTTGTAACGTATAACTTTATATAGTATTACGTAATGACGTATAACGTTATATAGTATTACGTTATAACGTATAACGTTATATAGTATTACGTAATATCGTATAACGTTATATAGTATTACGTTATAACCTATAACGTTATATAGTATTACCATATAACGTATAACGTTATATAGTATTACGTTATAACGTATAACGTTATATAGTATTACGTTATGACGTATAACGTTATATAGTATTACCATATAACGTATAACGTTATATAGTATTAAGTTATAACGTATAACGTTATATAGTATTATGCTATAACGTATAATGTTATATAGTATTACGTTATGACGTATAACGTTATATGGTATTACGTAATAACGTATAACGTTATATAGTATTACGTTATAACGTATAGCGTTATGTAGAATTAGCATATAACGTATAACGTTATATAGTATTACGTTATAACGTATAACGTTATATAGTATTACGTTATGACGTATAACGTTATATAGTATTACCGTATAACGTATAACGTTATATAGTATTAAGTTATAACGTATAACGTTATATAGTATTACGTTGTAACGTATAACTTTATATAGTATTACGTTATGACGTATAACGTTATATAGTATTACCATATAACGTATAACGTTATATAGTATTACGTTATAACGTATAACGTTATATAGTATTACGTTATGACGTATAGCGTTATATAGAATTAGCATATAACGTATAACGTTATATAGCATTACGTTATAACGTATAACGTTATATAGTATTACGTTATAACGTATAACGTTATATAGTATTACGTTATAACGTATAACGTTATATAGTATTACGCTATAACGTATAAGGTTATATAGTATTACGTTATGACGTATAACGTTATATAGTATTACGTAATAACGTATAACGTTATATAGTATTACGTTATGACGTATAACGTTATATAGTATTACCATATACCGTATAACGTTATATAGTATTACGCTATAACGTATAAGGTTATATAGTATTACGTTATGACGTATAACGTTATATAGTATTACGTAATAACGTATAACGTTATATAGTATTAAGTTATAACGTATAACGTTATATAGTATTACGTTGTAACGTATAACTTTATATAGTATTACGTTATGACGTATAACGTTATATAGTATTACGTTATAACGTATAACGTTATATAGTATTACGTTATGACGTATAACGTTCTATAGTATTACCATATAACGTATAACGTTATATAGTATTAAGTTATAACGTATAACGTTATATAGTATTACGTTATGACGTATAACGTTATATAGTATTACGTTATAACGTATAACGTTATATAGTATTACGTTATAACGTATAGCGTTATATAGAATTAGCATATAACGTATAACGTTATATAGCATTACGTTATAACGTATAACGTTATATAGTATTACGTTATGACGTATAACGTTATATAGTATTACGTTATGACGTATAACGTTATATAGCATTACGTTATAACGTATAACTTTATATAGTATTACGTAATGACGTATAACGTTATATAGTATTACGTTATAACGTATAACGTTATATAGGATTACGTAATATCGTATAACGTTATATAGTATTACGTTATAACGTATAACGTTATATAGTATTACGTTATAACGTATAACGTTATATAGTATTACGTTATGACGTATAACGTTCTATAGTATTACCATATAACGTATAACGTTATATTGTATTACCATTTAACGTATAACGTTAAATAGTATTACGTTATAACGTATAACGTTATATAGTATTACCATATAACGTATAACGTTATATAGTATTACGTTATAACGTATAACGTTATATGGTATTACGTTATGACGTATAACGTTATATAGTATTACCATATAACGTATAACGTTATATAGTATTAGGTTATGACGTATAACGTTATATAGTATTACGTTATGACGTATAACGTTATGTAGTACTACCATATAACGTATAACGTTATATAGTATTACGTCAAAACGTATAACGTTATATAGTATTACGTTATAACGTATAACATTATATAGTATTACGTTATGACGTATAACGTTATATAGTATTACCATATAACGTATAACGTTATATAGTATTACGTCATAACGTATAACGTTATATAGTATTACGTAATATCGTATAACGTTATATAGTATTATGTTATGACGTATAACGTTCTATAGTATTACCA
>NW_027185211.1:0-18564 GCF_040668555.2 Bombus flavifrons
AACGTAATACTTTATAACGTTATACCATATAACGTATTACGTTATAACGTTATACCATTTTACGTAATGCTACATAACGTAATACGTTATCACGTTATACCATATAACGTATTACGTTATAACGTTATACCATATAACGTATTACGTTATAACGTTATACAATATATCGTTATGCTATATAACGTATTACGTTATTACGTTATACCATATAACGTTATACTATATAACGTAATACTTTATAACGTTATACCATATAACGTAATACTTTATAACGTTATACCATATAACGTATTACGTTATAACGTAA
This sequence comes from Bombus flavifrons, assembly GCF_040668555.2. Classification (NCBI taxonomy): domain Eukaryota; kingdom Metazoa; phylum Arthropoda; class Insecta; order Hymenoptera; family Apidae; genus Bombus; species Bombus flavifrons. The sequence goes on from NW_027185211.1 coordinate 308, forward strand.
TACCATATAAGGTATTACGTTATACCGTTATTCCATATAACGTATTACGTTATAACGTTATACCACATAACGTTATACTATATAATCTAATATTCTATAATGTTATACCATATAACGTTATAGTACATAACGTAATATGTTATAACGTTATTCCATATAACGCTATACAACATAACTTAATACGTTATTACGTTATACCATATAACGTATTGCGTTATAACGTTATACCATATAACGTATTACGTTACAACGTTATACCATACATCGTATTACGTTATTACGTTATTCCATATGACGTTATACTACGTAACGTTATACGTTATAACGTTATACCATATAACGCTATACTATATAACGTAATACGTTATAATGATATGCCATATATCGTTATACTGTGTTACGTAATGCGGTATTACGTTATAGCATATAACGTATTACGTTACAACGTTATACCATACATCGTATTACGTTATTACGTTATTCCATATGACGTTATACTACGTAACATTATACGTTATAACGTTATACCATATAACGCTATACCATATAACGTATTACGTTATAACGTTATGCCACATAACGTTGTACTATATAATCTAATACGCTATAATGTTATACCATATAACGTTATAGTACATAACGTATTACGTTATTACGTTATACCATATAACGTATTGCGTTATAACGTTATACCATATAACGTATTAAGTTATATCGTTATACCACGTAACGTTATAATATATAATCTAATACGTAATAATGTTATACCATATAACGTTATAGTACATAACGTAATACGTTATAATGATATGCCATATATCGTTATACTGTGTTACGTAATGCGGTATTACGTTATAGCATATAACGTATTACGTTACAACGTTATACCATACATCGTATTACGTTATTACGTTATTCCATATGACGTTATACTACGTAACATTATACGTTATAACATTATACCATATGACGTTATACTATATAACGTAAAACGTTATAACGCTATACCATATAACGTATTACGTTATAGCGTTATCCCATATAACGTATTACGTTATGACGTTATACCTTATAACGTTACGCTACATAACGTAATACGTTATAACGTTATACCATATAACGTTATGCTATATAACGTAATACGTTATAACGTTATACCATATAACGTTATGCTACATAACGTAATACGTTATCACGTTATACCATATAACGTAATACGTTATAACGTTATACCATATAACGTATTACGTTATAACGTTATACCATACAACGTATTACGTTATTACGTTATACCTTATAACGTTACACTACATAACGTAATACGTTATAACGTTATACCATATAACGTTATGCTATATAACGTAATACGTTATAACGTTATACCATATAACGTTATGCTATATAACGTAATACGTTAGAACGTTATACCATATAACGTTATGCTACATAACGTAATACGTTATCACGTTATACCATATAACGTAATACGTTATAACGTTATACCATGTAACGTATTACGTTATAACGTTATACCATATAACGTATTACGTTATAACGTTATACCATACAACGTATTACGTTATTACGTTATTCCATATGACGTTATACTACGTAACGTTGTACGTTATAACGTTATACCATATAACGCTATACTATATAACGTAATACGTTATAACGTTATGCCATATATCGTTATACTATGTTACGTAATGCGTTATTACGTTATACCATATAACGTATTACGTTATAACGTTAAGCCATATAACGTTTTACGTTATAACGTTATACCAGATAACGTATTGCGTTATAACGTTATACCATATAACGTATTACATTATAACGTTATGCCACATAACGTTATACTATATAATCTAATACGCTATAATGTTATACCATATAACGTTATAGTACATAACGTATTACGTTATTACGTTATACCATCTAACGTAATACGTTATAACGTTATACCATATAACGTATTACATTATAACGTTATAACGTTATACCATATAACGTATTACGTTACAACGCTATACCATACAACGTATTACGTTATTACGTTTATACCATATAACGTATTGCGTTATAACGCTATACCATATAACTTGTTACGTTACAACGTTATACCATACAACGTATTACGTTATTACGTTATTCCATATGACGTTATACTACGTAACGTTGTACGTTATAACGTTATACCATATAACGCTATACTATATAACGTAATACGTTATAACGTTATGCCATATATCGTTATACTATGTTACGTAATGCGTTATCACGTTATACCATATAACGTACTACGTTATAACGTTATACCATATAACGTTATGCTACATAACGTAGTACGTTATAATGTTATACCATATAACGTATTACGTGATAACGTTATACCATATAACGTATTACGTTACAACGTTATACCATAAAACGTTATACTATATAACGTACTACGTTATAACGTTATACCATATAACGTATTACGTTATAACGTTATACCATATAACGTTATACTATATAACGTTATACGTTATAACGTTACACCATATAACGTAATACGTTATAACGTTATACCACATAACGTATTACGTTAGAACGTTATACCATATAACGTATTACGTGATAACGTTATACCATATAACGTATTACGTTACAACGTTATACCATATAACGTTATGCTATATAACGTAATACGTTATAACGTTATACCATATAACGTTATGCTATATAACGTAATACGTTATAACGTTACACCATATAACTTTATGCTATATAACGTAATACGTTATAACGTTATACCATATAACGATATACTATATAACGTAATACGTTATAACGTTATACTATATAACGTATTGCGTCATAACGTCATACCATATAACGTATTACGTTATAACGTTATACCATATAACGCATTACGTTATAACGTTATACCATATAACGTTATGCTATATAACGTAACACGTTATAACGTTGTACTGTATAACGTAATACGTTATAACGTTATACTATATAACGTAATACGTTATTACGTTATACCATATAACGTATTACGTTATAACGTCATGCCATATAACGTATTACGTTATAACGTTATACCAAATAACGTATTACGTTATAACGACATACCATATAACGTATTACGTTATAACGTTACACCATATAACGTTATGCTACAAAAACGTAATACGTTATAACGTTATACCATATAACGTTATATTATATAACGTAATACGTCATAACGTTATACTATATAACGTATTACGTTATAACGTTATACCATATAACGTTATGCTATATAACGTAATACGTTATAACGTTATACCATATAACGTTATGCTAAATAACGTAATACGTTACAGCGTTATACCATATAACGTTATGTTACATAACGTAGTACGTTATAACGTTATGCTATATAACGTAATACGTTATAGCGTTATACCATATAACGTTATGCTACATAACGTAAGACGTTATAACGTAATACCATATAACGTTATGCTATATAACGTAATACGTTATAACGTTATACCATATAACGTTATGCTACATAACGTAATACGTTATCACGGTATACCATATAACGTAATACGTTACAATGTTATACCATATAACGTATTACGTTATAACGTTATACCATATAACGTTATGCTATATAACGTAATACTTTATAACGTTATACGATATAACGTTATCCTATATAACGTAATACGTTATAGCGTTATACCATATAACGTTATGCTACATAACGTAATACGTTATCACGTTATACCATATAACGTAATACGTTATAACGTTATACCATATAACGTTATGCTACATAACGTAATACGTTATCACGTTATACCATATAACGTAATACGTTACAATGTTATACCATATAACGTATTACGTTATAACGTTATACCATATAACGTTATGCTACATAACGTAATACGTTATCACGTTATACCATATAACGTAATACGTTACAATGTTATACCATATAACGTAATACGTTATAACGTTATACTATATAACGTAATACGATATTACGTTATACCATATAACGTATTACGTTATAACGTTATACCGTATAACGTTATACTATATATCGTAATACTTTATAACGTTATACCATGTAACGTATTACGTTATAACGTTATACCATATAACGAATTACGTTATAACGTTATACCATATAACGTTATGCTACATAACGTAGTACGTTATAACGTTATACCATATAACGTATTACGTTATAACGTTATACCATATAACGTATTACGTTATAACGTCATGCCATATAACGTATTACGTTATAACGTTATACCAAATAACGTATTACGTTATAACGACATACCATATAACGTATTACGTTATAACGTTACACCATATAACGTTATGCTATAAAACGTAATACGTTATAACGTTATACCATATAACGTTATATTATATAACGTAATACGTTATAACGTTATACTATATAACGTATTACGTTATAACGTTATACCATATAACGTTATGCTATATAACGTAATACGTTATAACGTTATACCATATAACGTTATGCTATATAACGTAATACGTTATAGCGTTATACCATATAACGTTATGTTACATAACGTAGTACGTTATAACGTTATGCTATATAACGTAATACGTTATAGCGTTATACCATATAACGTTATGCTACATGACGTAAGACGTTATAACGTAATACCATATAACGTTATGCTATATAACGTAATACGTTATAACGTTATACCATATAACGTTATGCTACATAACGTAATACGTTATCACGTTATACCATATAACGTAATACGTTATAACGTTATACGATATAACGTATTACGTTATAGCGTTATACCATACAACGTATTACGTTATTACGTTATACCTTATAACGTTATACTACATAACATAATACGTTATAACGTTATACCATATAACGTTATGCTATATAACGTAATACGTTATAACGTTATACCATATAACGTTATGCTATATAACGTAATACGTTATAACGTTATACCATTTTACGTTATGCTACATAACGTAATACGTTATCACGTTATACCATATAACGTATTACGTTATAACGTTATACCATATAACGTATTACGTTATAACGTTATACAATATATCGCTATGCTATATAACGTAATACGTTATAACGTTATACCATATAACGTATTACGTTATAACGTTATACCACGTAACGTTATAATATATAATCTAATATTCTATAATGTTATACCATATAACGTTATAGTACATAACGTAATATGTTATAACGTTATACCATATAACGCTATACAACATAACTCAATACGTTGTAACGTTATACCATATAACGTATTGCGTTATAACGTTAAACCATATAACGTATTACGTTACAACGTTATACCATACAACGTATTACGTTATTACGTTATACCATATAACGTTATGCTACATAACGTAATACGTTATAACGTTATACCATATAACGTTATGCTACATAACGTAGTACGTTATAACGTTATACCATATAACGTATTACGTTATAACGTTATACCATATAACGTTATGCTATATAACGTAATACGTTATAACGTTATACCATATAACGTTATGCTATATAACGTAATACGTTATAGCGTTATACCATATAACGTTATGTTACATAACGTAGTACGTTATAACTTTATGCTATATAACGTAATACGTTATAGCGTTATACCATATAACGTTATGCTACATGACGTAAGACGTTATAACGTAATACCATGTAACGTTATGCTATATAACGTAATACGTTATAACGTTATACCATATAACGTTATGCTACATAACGTAATACGTTATCACGTTATACCATATAACGTAATACGTTACAATGTTATACCATATAACGTATTACGTTATAACGTTATACCATATAACGTTATGCTATATAACGTAATACTTTATAACGTTATACCATATAACGTTATCCTATATAACGTAATACGTTATAGCGTTATACCATATAACGTTATGCTACATAACGTAATACGTTATCACGTTATACCATATAACGTAATACGTTATAACGTTATACGATATAACGTATTACGTCATAGCGTTATACCATACAACGTATTACGTTATTACGTTATACCTTATAACGTTATACTACATAACGTAATACGTTATAACGTTATACCATATAACGTTATGCTATATAACGTAATACGTTATAACGTTATACCATATAACGTTATGCTATATAACGTAATACGTTATAACGTTATACCATTTTACGTAATGCTACATAACGTAATACGTTATCACGTTATACCATATAACGTATTACGTTATAACGTTATACCATATAACGTATTACGTTATAACGTTATACAATATATCGTTATGCTATATAACGTATTACGTTATTACGTTATACCATATAACGTTATACTATATAACGTAATACTTTATAACGTTATACCATATAACGTAATACTTTATAACGTTATACCATATAACGTATTACGTTATAGCGTAATACCATATAAGGTATTACGTTATAACGTTATACCATATAACGTATTACGTTATAACGTTATACCATTTTACGTAATGCTACATAACGTAATACGTTATCACGTTATACCATATAACGTATTACGTTATAACGTTATACCATATAACGTATTACGTTATAACGTTATACAATATATCGTTATGCTATATAACGTATTACGTTATTACGTTATACCATATAACGTTGTACTATATAACGTAATACTTTATAACGTTATACCATATAACGTAATACTTTATAACGTTATACCATATAACGTATTACTTTATAACGTTATACCATATAACGTATTACGTTATAACGTTATACCATATAACGTTATGCTATATAACGTAATACGTTAGAACGTTATACCATATAACCTCATGCTCTATAACGTTATACGTTATAACGTTATACCATAAAACGTTATACTATATAACGTAATACTTTATAACGTTATACCATATAACGTTATGCTATATAACGTAATACGTTATAACGTTATCCTATATAACGTATTACGTCATAACGTCATACCATATAACGTATTACGTTATAACGTTATACCATATAACGCATTACGTTATAACGTTATACCATATAACGTTATACTATATAACGTAATACTTTATAACGTTATACCATATAACGTATTACGTTATAAAGTTATACCATATAACGTTATGCTATATAACGTAATACGTTATAACGTTATACCATATAACGATATGCTATATAACGTAATACGTTATAGCGTTATACCATATAACGTTATGCTACATAACGTAGTACGTTATAACGTTATACCATATAACGTATTACGTTATAGCGTTATACCATATAACGTTATATTATATAACGTAATACTTTATAACGTTATACCATATAACGTATTACGTTATAACGTTATACCATATAACGTTATGCTATATAACGTAATACGTTATAACGTTATACCATATAACGTTATGCTATATAACGTTATACCATATAACGTTATGCTATATAACGTTATACCATATAACGTTATGCTATATAACGTAATACGTTATAGTGTTATACCATATAACGTTATGCTACATAACGTAGTACGTTATAACGTTATACCATATAACGTATTACGTTATAACGTTATACCATATAACGTATTACGTTATAAAGTCATGCCATATAACGTATTACGTTATAACGTTATACCAAATAACGTATTACGTTATAACGTTATACCATATAACGTTATATTATATAACGTAATACTTTATAACGTTATACCATATAACGTATTACGTTATAACGTTATACCATATAACGTTATGCTATATAACGTAATACGTTATAACGTTATACCATATAACGTTATGCTATATAACGTAATACGTTATAGCGTTATACCATATAACGTTATGTTACATAACGTAGTACGTTATAACGTTATGCTATATAACGTAATACGTTATAGCGTTATACCATATAACGTTATGCTACATGACGTAAGACGTTATAACGTAATACCATGTAACGTTATGCTATATAACGTAATACGTTATAACGTTATACCATATAACGTTATGCTACATAACGTAATACGTTATCACGTTATACCATATAACGTAATGCGTTACAATGTTATACCATATAACGTATTACGATATAACGTTATACCATATAACGTTATGCTATATAACGTAATACTTTATAACGTTATACGATATAACGTTATCCTATATAACGTAATACGTTATAGCGTTATACCATATAACGTTATGCTACATAACGTAATACGTTATCACGTTATACCATATAACGTAATACGTTATAACGTTATACCATATAACGTTATGCTACATAACGTAATACGTTATCACGTTATACCTTATAACGTTACACTACATAACGTAATACGTTATAACGTTATACCATATAACGTTATGCTATATAACGTAATACGTTATAGCGTTATACCATATAACGTTATGTTACATAACGTAGTACGTTATAACGTTATGCTATATAACGTTATGCTATATAACGTTATACCATATAACGTTATGCTATATAACGTAATACGTTATAGCGTTATACCATATAACGTTATGCTACATAACGTAGTACGTTATAACGTTATACCATATAACGTATTACGTTATAACGCTATACCATATAACGTATTACGTTATAAAGTCATGCCATATAACGTATTACGTTATAACGTTATACCAAATAACGTATTACGTTATAACGTTATACCATATAACGTAATACGTTATTACGTTATACCATATAACGTAATACGTTATAACGTTATACCGTATAACGTTATACTGTATATCGTAATACTTTATAACGTTATACCATGTAACGTATTACGTTATAACGTTATACCATATAACGAATTACGTTATAACGTTATACCATATAACGTTATGCTACATAACGTAGTACGTTATAACGTTATACCATATAACGTATTACGTTATAACGTTATACCATATAACGTATTACGTTATAACGTCATGCCATATAACGTATTACGTTATAACGTTATACCAAATAACGTATTACGTTATAACGACATACCATATAACGTATTACGTTATAACGTTACACCATATAACGTTATGCTATAAAACGTAATACGTTATAACGTTATACCATATAACGTTATATTATATAACGTAATACGTCATAACGTTATACTATATAACGTATTACGTTATAACGTTATACCATATAACGTTATGCTATATAACGTAATACGTTATAACGTTATACCATATAACGTTATGCTATATAACGTAATACGTTACAGCGTTATACCATATAACGTTATGTTACATAACGTAGTACGTTATAACGTTATGCTATATAACGTAATACGTTATAGCGTTATACCATATAACGTTATGCTACATAACGTAAGACGTTATAACGTAATACCATATAACGTTATGCCATATAACGTAATACGTTATAACGTTATACCATATAACGTTATGCTACATAACGTAATACGTTATCACGTTATACCATATAACGTAATACGTTACATAGTTATACCATATAACGTATTACGTTATAACGTTATACCATATAACGTTATGCTATATAACGTAATACTTTATAACGTTATACGATATAACGTTATCCTATATAACGTAATACGTTATAGCGTTATACCATATAACGTTATGCTACATAACGTAATACGTTATCACGTTATACCATATAACGTAATACGTTATAACGTTATACCATATAACGTTATGCTACATAACGTAATACGTTATCACGTTATACCATATAACGTTATGCTACATAACGAAATACGTTATCACGTTATACCATATAACGTAATACGTTACAATGTTATACCATATAACGTAATACGTTATAACGTTATACTATATAACGTAATACGATATTACGTTATACCATATAACGTATTACGTTATAACGTTATACCGTATAACGTTATACTATATATCGTAATACTTTATAACGTTATACCATGTAACGTATTACGTTATAACGTTATACCATATAACGAATTACGTTATAACGTTATACCATATAACGTTATGCTACATAACGTAGTACGTTATAACGTTATACCATATAACGTATTACGTTATAACGTTATACCATATAACGTATTACGTTATAACGTCATGCCATATAACGTATTACGTTATAACGTTATACCAAATAACGTATTACGTTATAACGACATACCATATAACGTATTACGTTATAACGTTACACCATATAACGTTATGCTATAAAATGTAATACGTTATAACGTTATACCATATAACGTTATATTATATAACGTAATACGTTATAACGTTATACTATATAACGTATTACGTTATAACGTTATACCATATAACGATATGCTATATAACGTAATACGTTATAACGTTATACCATATAACGTTATGCTATATAACGTAATACGTTATAGCGTTATACCATATAACGTTATGTTACATAACGTAGTACGTTATAACGTTATGCTATATAACGTAATACGTTATAGCGTTATACCATATAACGTTATGCTACATGACGTAAGACGTTATAACGTAATACCATATAACGTTATGCTATAAAACGTAATACGTTATAACGTTATACCATATAACGTTATATTATATAACGTAATACGTCATAACGTTATACTATATAACGTATTACGTTATAACGTTATACCATATAACTTTATGCTATATAACGTAATACGTTATAACGTTATACCATATAACGTTATGCTATATAACGTAATACGTTACAGCGTTATACCATATAACGTTATGTTACATAACGTAGTACGTTATAACGTTATGCTATATAACGTAATACGTTATAGCGTTATACCATATAACGTTATGCTACATAACGTAAGACGTTATAACGTAATACCATATAACGTTATGCTATATAACGTAATACGTTATAACGTTATATCATATAACGTTATGCTACATAACGTAATACGTTATCACGTTATACCATATAACGTAATACGTTACAATGTTATACCATATAACGTATTACGTTATAACGTTATACCATATAACGTTATGCTATATAACGTAATACTTTATAACGTTATACGATATAACGTTATCCTATATAACGTAATACGTTATAGCGTTATACCATATAACGTTATGCTACATAACGTAATACGTTATCACGTTATACCATATAACGTAATACGTTATAACGTTATACCATATAACGTTATGCTACATAACGTAATACGTTACCACGTTATACCATATAACGTAATACGTTACAATGTTATACCATATAACGTACTACGTTATAACGTTATACCATATAACGTTATGCTACATAACGTAATACGTTATCACGTTATACCATATAACGTAATACGTTACAATGTTATACCATATAACGAATTACGATATAACGTTATACCATATAACGTTATGCTACATAACGTAGTACGTTATAACGTTATACCATATAACGTATTACGTTATAACGTTATACCATATAACGTATTACGTTATAACGTCATGCCATATATCGTATTACGTTATAACGTTATACCAAATAACGTATTACGTTATAACGACATACCATATAACGTATTACGTTATAACGTTACACCATATAACGTTATGCTATAAAACGTAATACGTTATAACGTTATACCATATAACGTTATATTATATAACGTAATACGTTATAACGTTATACTATATAACGTATTACGTTATAACGTTATACCATATAACGTTATGCTATATAACGTAATACGTTATAACGTTATACCATATAACGTTATGCTATATAACGTAATACGTTATAGCGTTATACCATATAACGTTATGTTACATAACGTAGTACGTTATAACGTTATGCTATATAACGTAATACGTTATAGCGTTATAACATATAACGTTATGCTACATGACGTAAGACGTTATAACGTAATACCATATAACGTTATGCTATATAACGTAATACGTTACAACGTTATACCATATAACGTTATGCTACATAACGTAATACGTTATCACGTTATACCATATAACGTAATACGTTATAACGTTATACGATATAACGTATTACGTTATAGCGTTATACCATACAACGTATTACGTTATTACGTTATACCTTATAACGTTATACTACATAACTTAATACGTTATAACGTTATACCATATAACGTTATGCTATATAACGTAATACGTTATAACGTTATACCATATAACGTTATGCTATATAACGTAATACGTTATAACGTTATACCATTTTACGTTATGCTACATAACGTAATACGTTATCACGTTATACCATATAACGTATTACGTTATAACGTTATACCATATAACGTATTACGTTATAACGTTATACAATATATCGTTATGCTATATTACGTAATACGTTATAACGTTATACCATATAACGTATTACGTTATAACGTTATACCACGTAACGTTATAATATATAATCTAATATTCTATAATGTTATACCATATAAAGTTATAGTACATAACGTAATATGTTATAACGTTATACCATATAACGCTATACAACATAACTCAATACGTTGTAACGTTATACCATATAACGTATTGCGTTATAACGTTAAACCATATAACGTATTACGTTACAACGTTATACCATACAACGTATTACGTTATAACGTTATACCATATAACGTTATGCTACATAACGTAATACGTTATCACGTTATACCATATAACGTTATGCTACATAACGAAATACGTTATCACGTTATACCATATAACGTAATACGTTACAATGTTATACCATATAACGTAATACGTTATAACGTTATACTATATAACGTAATACGATATTACGTTATACCATATAACGTATTACGTTATAACGTTATACCGTATAACGTTATACTATATATCGTAATACTTTATAACGTTATACCATGTAACGTATTACGTTATAACGTTATACCATATAACGAATTACGTTATAACGTTATACCATATAACGTAATGCTACATAACGTAGTACGTTATAACGTTATACCATATAACGTATTACGTTATAACGTTATACCATATAACGTATTACGTTATAACGTCATGCCATATAACGTATTACGTTATAACGTTATACCAAATAACGTATTACGTTATAACGACATACCATATAACGTATTACGTTATAACGTTACACCATATAACGTTATGCTATAAAACGTAATACGTTATAACGTTATACCATATAACGTTATATTATATAACGTAATACGTTATAACGTTATACTATATAACGTATTACGTTATAACGTTATACCATATAACGATATGCTATATAACGTAATACGTTATAACGTTATACCATATAACGTTATGCTATATAACGTAATACGTTATAGCGTTATACCATATAACGTTATGTTACATAACGTAGTACGTTATAACGTTATGCTATATAACGTAATACGTTATAGCGTTATACCATATAACGTTATGCTACATGACGTAAGACGTTATAACGTAATACCATATAACGTTATGCTATAAAACGTAATACGTTATAACGTTATACCATATAACGTTATATTATATAACATAATACGTCATAACGTTATACTATATAACGTATTACGTTATAACGTTATACCATATAACGTTATGCTATATAACGTAATACGTTATAACGTTATACCATATAACGTTATGCTATATAACGTAATACGTTACAGCGTTATACCATATAACGTTATGTTACATAACGTAGTACGTTATAACGTTATGGTATATAACGTAATACGTTATAGCGTTATACCATATAACGTTATGCTACATAACGTAAGACGTTATAACGTAATACCATATAACGTTATGCTATATAACGTAATACGTTATAACGTTATACTATATAACGTTATGCTACATAACGTAATACGTTATCACGTTATACCATATAACGTAATACGTTACAATGTTATACCATATAACGTATTACGTTATAACGTTATACCATATAACGTTATGCTATATAACGTAATACTTTATAACGTTATACGATATAACGTTATCCTATATAACGTAATACGTTATAGCGTTATACCATATAACGTTATGCTACATAACGTAATACGTTATCACGTTATACCATATAACGTAATACGTTATAACGTTATACCATATAACGTTATGCTACATAACGTAATACGTTACCACGTTATACCATATAACGTAATACGTTACAATGTTATACCATATAACGTATTACGTTATAACGTTATACCATATAACGTTATGCTACATAACGTAATACGTTATCACGTTATACCATATAACGTAATACGTTACAATGTTATACCATATAACGTAATACGTTATAACGTTATACTATATAACGTAATACGATATTACGTTATACCATATAACGTATTACGTTATAACGTTATACCGTATAACGTTATACTATATATCTTAATACTTTATAACGTTATACCATGTAACGTATTACGTTATAACGTTATACCATATAACGAATTACGTTATAACGTTATACCATATAACGTTATGCTACATAACGTAGTACGTTATAACGTTATACCATATAACGTATTACGTTATAACGTTATACCATATAACGTATTACGTTATAACGTCATGCCATATATCGTATTACGTTATAACGTTATACCAAATAACGTATTACGTTATAACGACATACCATATAACGTATTACGTTATAACGTTACACCATATAACGTTATGCTATAAAACGTAATACGTTATAACGTTATACCATATAACGTTATATTATATAACGTAATACGTTATAACGTTATACTATATAACGTATTACGTTATAACGTTATACCATATAACGTTATGCTATATAACGTAATACGTTATAACGTTATACCATATAACGTTATGCTATATAACGTAATACGTTATAGCGTTATACCATATAACGTTATGTTACATAACGTAGTACGTTATAACGTTATGCTATATAACGTAATACGTTATAGCGTTATACCATATAACGTTATGCTACATGACGTAAGACGTTATAACGTAATACCATATAACGTTATGCTATATAACGTAATACGTTACAACGTTATACCATATAACGTTATGCTACATAACGTAATACGTTATCACGTTATACCATATAACGTAATACGTTATAACGTTATACGATATAACGTATTACGTTATAGCGTTATACCATACAACGTATTACGTTATTACGTTATACCTTATAACGTTATACTACATAACTTAATACGTTATAACGTTATACCATATAATGTTATGCTATATAACGTAATACGTTATAACGTTATACCATATAACGTTATGCTATATAACGTAATACGTTATAACGTTATACCATTTTACGTTATGCTACATAACGTAATACGTTATCACGTTATACCATATAACTTATTACGTTATAACGTTATACCATATAACGTATTACGTTATAACGTTATACAATATATCGTTATGCTATATAACGTAATACGTTATAACGTTATACCATATAACGTATTACGTTATAACGTTATACCACGTAACGTTATAATATATAATCTAATATTCTATAATGTTATACCATATAACGTTATAGTACATAACGTAATATGTTATAACGTTATACCATATAACGCTATACAACATAACTCAATACGTTGTAACGTTATACCATATAACGTATTGCGTTATAACGTTAAACCATATAACGTATTACGTTACAACGTTATACCATACAACGTATTACGTTATTGCGCTATACCATATAACGTTATGCTACATAACGTAATACGTTATAACGTTATACCATATAACGTTATGCTACATAACGTAGTACGTTATAACGTTATACCATATAACTTATTACGTTATAACGTTATACCATATAACGTATTACTTTATAACGTTATACCATATAACGTATTACGTTATAACGTTATACCATATAACGTTATGCTATATAACGTAATACGTTAGAACGTTATACCATATAACCTCATGCTCTATAACGTTATACGTTATAACGTTATACCATAAAACGTTATACTATATAACGTAATACTTTATAACGTTATACCATATAACGTTATGCTATATAACGTAATACGTTATAACGTTATACTATATAACGTATTACGTCATAACGTCATACCATATAACGTAGTACGTTATAACGTTATACCATATAACGTATTACGTTATAGCGTTATACCATATAACGTTATATTATATAACATAATACTTTATAACGTTATACCATATAACGTATTACGTTATAACGTTATACCATATAACGTTATGCTATATAACGTAATACGTTATAACGTTATACCATATAACGTTATGCTATATAACGTAATACGTTATAGCGTTATACCATATAACGTTATGTTACATAACGTAGTACGTTATAACGTTATGTTATATAACGTAATACGTTATAGCGTTATACCATATAACGTTATGCTACATGACGTAAGACGTTATAACGTAATACCATGTAACGTTATGCTATATAACGTAATACGTTATAACGTCATACCATATAACGTTATGCTACATAACGTAATACGTTATCACGTTATACCATATAACGTAATACGTTACAATGTTATACCATATAACGTATTACGTTATAACGTTATACCATATAACGTTATGCTATATAACGTAATACTTTATAACGTTATACCATATAACGTTATCCTATATAACGTAATACGTTATAGCGTTATACCATATAACGTTATGCTACATAACGTAATACGTTATCACGTTATACCATATAACGTAATACGTTATAACGTTATACAATATAACGTATTACGTTATAGCGTTATACCATACAACGCATTACGTTATTACGTTATACCTTATAACGTTATACTACATAACGTAATACGTTATAACGTTATACCATATAACGTTATGCTATATAACGTAATACGTTATAACGTTATACCATATAACGTTATGCTATATAACGTAATACGTTATAACGTTATACCATTTTACGTAATGCTACATAACGTAATACGTTATCACGTTATACCATATAACGTATTACGTTATAACGTTATACCATATAACGTATTACGTTATAACGTCATGCCATATAACGTATTACGTTATAACGTTATACCAAATAACGTATTACGTTATAACGACATACCATATAACGTATTACGTTATAACGTTACACCATATAACGTTATGCTATAAAACGTAATACGTTATAACGTTATACCATATAACGTTATATTATATAACGTAATACGTTATAACGTTATACTATATAACGTATTACGTTATAACGTTATACCATATAACATTATGCTATATAACGTAATACGTTATAACGTTATACCATATAACGTTATGCTATATAACGTAATACGTTATAGCGTTATACCATATAACGTTATGTTACATAACGTAGTACGTTATAACGTTATGCTATATAACGTAATACGTTATAGCGTTATACCATATAACGTTATGCTACATGACGTAAGACGTTATAACGTAATACCATATAACGTTATGCTATATAACGTAATACGTTATAACGTTATACCATATAACGTTATGCTACATAACGTAATACGTTATCACGTTATACCATATAACGTAATACGTTATAACGTTATACGATATAACGTATTACGTTATAGCGTTATACCATACAACGTATTACGTTATTACGTTATACCTTATAACGTTATACTACATAACTTAATATGTTATAACGTTATACCATATAACGTTATGCTATATAACGTAATACGTTATAACGTTATACCATATAACGTTATGCTATATAACGTAATACGTTATAACGTTATACCATTTTACGTTATGCTACATAACGTAATACGTTATCACGTTATACCATATAACGTATTACGTTATAACGTTATACCATATAACGTATTACGTTATAACGTTATACCATATAACGTTATGCTACATAACGTAGTACGTTATAACGTTATACCATATAACGTATTACGTTATATCGTTATACCATATAACGTTATATTATATAACGTAATCCGTTATAACGTTATACTATATAACGTATTACGTCATAACGTCATACCATATAACGTATTACGTTATAACGTTATACCATATAACGCATTACGTTATAACGTTATACCATATAACGTTATACTATA
>NW_027185212.1:0-18527 GCF_040668555.2 Bombus flavifrons
TATATAGTATCACCATGTAACGTATAACGTTATATAGTATTACGTTATAACGTATAACGTTATATAGTATGACGTTATAACGTATAACGTTATATAGCATTACCATATAACGTATAACGTTATATAGTATTACCATATAACGTATAACGTTATATAGTATTACGTTATAACGTATAACGTTATATTAGTATTACGTTATAACGTATAACGTATATAGTATTACATATAACGTATAACGTTATATAGTATTACCATATAACGTATAACGTTATATAGTATCACCATGTAACGTATAACGTTATATAGTATTACGTTATAACGTATAACGTTATAAACGTATAACGTTATAACGTATAACGTTATATAGTATGACGTTATAACGTATAACGTTATATAGTATTACCATATAACGTATAACGTTATATAGTATTACCATATAACGTATAACGTTATATAGTACTACGTTATAACGTATAACGTTATATAGTATTACGTTATAACGTGTAACGTTATATAGTATTACGTTATAACGTATAACGTTATATAGTATCACCATGTAACGTATAACGTTATATAGTATCACCATGTAACGTATAACGTTATATAGTATCACCATGTAACGTATAACGTTATATAGTATTACGTTATAACGTATAACATTATATAGTATTACGTTATAACGTATAACATTATATAGTATTACGTTATAACGTATAACGTTATATAGTATCACCATGTAACGTATAACGTTATATAGTATCACCATGTAACGTATAACGTTATATAGTATCACCATGTAACGTATAACGTTATATAGTATTACGTTATAACGTATAACGTTATATAGTATGACGTTATAACGTATAACGTTATATGGTATTACGTTATAACGTATAACATTATATGGTATTACGTTATAACGTATAACGTTATATAGTATTACGTTATAACGTATAACGTTATATAGTATTACGTTATAACGTATAACGTTATATAGTATTACGTTATAACGTATAACGTTATATAGTATTACCATATAACGTATAACGTTATATAGTATAACGTTATAACGTATAACTTTATATAGTATTACGTTATAACGTATAACGTTATATAGTATTACCATATAACGTATAACGTTATATAGTACTACGTTATAACGTATAACGTTATATAGTATTACGTTATAACGTATAACGTTATATAGTATTACGTTATGACGTATAACGTTATATAGTATTACCATATAACGTATAACGTTATATAGTATTACGTTATAACGTTATATAGTATCACCATATAACGTATAACGTTATATAGTATTACGTTATATCGTATAACGTTATATAGTATTACGTTATAACGTATAACGTTATATAGTATTACGTTATAAGGTATAACGTTATATAGTATTACGTTATAACGTTATATAGTATCACCATATAACGTATAACGTTATATAGTATTACGTTATATCGTATAACGTTATATAGTATTACGTTATAACGTATAACTTTATATAGTATTACGTTATAACGTATAACGTTATATAGTATTACCATATAACGTATAACGTTATATAGTACTACGTTATAACGTTATAACGTTATATAGTATTACGTTATAACGTATAACGTTATATAGTATTACGTTATGACGTATAACGTTATATAGTATTACCATATAACGTATAACGTTATATAGTATTACGTTATAACGTTATATAGTATCACCATATAACGTATAACGTTATATAGTATTACGTTATATCGTATAACGTTATATAGTATTACGTTATAACGTATAACGTTATATAGTATTACGTTATAACGTATAACGTTACATAGTATTACGTTATAACGTTATATAGTATCACCATATAACGTATAACGTTATATAGTATTACGTTATATCGTATAACGTTATATAGTATTACGTTATAACGTATAACGTTATTTAGTATTACCATATAACGTATAACGTTATATAGTATTACCATATAACGTATAACGTTATATAGTATTACCATATAACGTATAACGTTATATAGTATTACCATATAACGTATAACGTTATATAGTATTACCATATAACGTATAACGTTATATAGTATTACCATATAACGTATAACGTTATATAGTATTACCATATAACGTATAACGTTATATAGTATCACCATGTAACGTATAACGTTATATAGTATCACCATGTAACGTATAACGTTATATAGTATCACCATGTAACGTATAACGTTATATAGTATCACCATGTAACGTATAACGTTATATAGTATCACCATGTAACGTATAACGTTATATAGTATCACCATGTAACGTATAACGTTATATAGTATTACCATGTAACGTATAACGTTATATAGTATTACCATGTAACGTATAACGTTATATAGTATTACGTTATGACGTATAACGTTATATAGTATTACGTTATAACGTATAACGTTATTTAGTATTACCATATAACGTATAACGTTATATAGTATTACCATATAACGTATAACGTTATATAGTATTACCATATAACGTATAACGTTATATAGTATTACCATATAACGTATAACGTTATATAGTATTACGTTATAACGTATAACGTTATATAGTATTACGTTATAACGTATAACGTTATATAGTATTACCATATAACGTATAACGTTATATAGTATTACCATATAACGTATAACGTTATATAGTATCACCATGTAACGTATAACGTTATATAGTATTACGTTATAACGTATAACGTTATAACGTATAACGTTATATAGTATGACGTTATAACGTATAACGTTATATAGTATTACCATATAACGTATAACGTTATATAGTATTACCATATAACGTATAACGTTATATAGTATTACGTTATAACGTATAACGTTATATAGTTTTACGTTATAACGTGTAACGTTATATAGTATTACGTTATAACGTATAACGTTATATAGTATCACCATGTAACGTATAACGTTATATAGTATCACCATGTAACGTATAACGTTATATAGTATCACCATGTAACGTATAACGTTATATAGTATTACGTTATAACGTATAACATTATATAGTATTACGTTATAACGTATAACATTATATAGTATTACGTTATAACGTATAACGTTATATAGTATCACCATGTAACGTATAACGTTATATAGTATCACCATGTAACGTATAACGTTATATAGTATCACCATGTAACGTATAACGTTATATAGTATTACGTTATAACGTATAACGTTATATAGTATGACGTTATAACGTATAACGTTATATGGTATTACGTTATAACGTATAACATTATATGGTATTACGTTATAACGTATAACGTTATATAGTATTACGTTATAACGTATAACGTTATATAGTATTACGTTATAACGTATAACGTTATATAGTATTACCATATAACGTATAACGTTATATAGTATAACGTTATAACGTATAACTTTATATAGTATTACGTTATAACGTATAACGTTATATAGTATTACCATATAACGTATAACGTTATATAGTACTACGTTATAACGTATAACGTTATATAGTATTACGTTATAACGTATAACGTTATATAGTATTACGTTATGACGTATAACGTTATATAGTATTACCATATAACGTATAACGTTATATAGTATTACGTTATAACGTTATATAGTATCACCATATAACGTATAACGTTATATAGTATTACGTTATATCGTATAACGTTATATAGTATTACGTTATAACGTATAACGTTATATAGTATTACGTTATAACGTATAACGTTATATAGTATAACGTTATAACGTATAACTTTATATAGTATTACGTTATAACGTATAACGTTATATAGTATTACCATATAACGTATAACGTTATATAGTACTACGTTATAACGTATAACGTTATATAGTATTACGTTATAACGTATAACGTTATATAGTATTACGTTATGACGTATAACGTTATATAGTATTACCATATAACGTATAACGTTATATAGTATTACGTTATAACGTTATATAGTATCACCATATAACGTATAACGTTATATAGTATTACGTTATATCGTATAACGTTATATAGTATTACGTTATAACGTATAACGTTATATAGTATTACGTTATAACGTATAACGTTATATAGTATTACGTTATAACGTTATATAGTATCACCATATAACGTATAACGTTATATAGTATTACGTTATATCGTATAACGTTATATAGTATTACGTTATAACGTATAACGTTATTTAGTATTACCATATAACGTATAACGTTATATAGTATTACCATATAACGTATAACGTTATATAGTATTACCATATAACGTATAACGTTATATAGTATTACCATATAACGTATAACGTTATATAGTATCACCATGTAACGTATAACGTTATATAGTATCACCATGTAACGTATAACGTTATATAGTATCACCATGTAACGTATAACGTTATATAGTATTACGTTATAACGTATAACGTTATATAGTATGACGTTATAACGTATAACGTTATATAGTATTACGTTATAACGTATAACGTTATATAGTATTACGTTATAACGTATAACGTTATATAGTATTACCATATAACGTATAACGATATATAGTATTACCATATAACGTATAACGTTATATAGTATCACCATGCAACGTATAACGTTATATAGTATTACGTTATAACGTATAACGTTATAACGTATAACGTTATATAGTATGACGTTATAACGTATAACGTTATATAGTATTACCATATAACGTATAACGTTATATAGTATTACCATATAACGTATAACGTTATATAGTATTACGTTATAACGTATAACGTTATATAGTATTACGTTATAACGTGTAACGTTATATAGTATTACGTTATAACGTATAACGTTATATAGTATCACCATGTAACGTATAACGTTATATAGTATCACCATGTAACGTATAACGTTATATAGTATCACCATGTAACGTATAACGTTATATAGTATTACGTTATAACGTATAACATTATATAGTATTACGTAATAACGTATAACGTTATATAGTATCACCATGTAACGTATAACGTTATATAGTATCACCATGTAACGTATAACGTTATATAGTATCACCATGTAACGTATAACGTTATATAGTATTACGTTTATAACGTATAACGTTATATAGTATGACGTTATAACGTATAACGTTATATGGTATTACGTTATAACGTATAACGTTATATAGTATTACGTTATAACGTATAACGTTATATAGTATTACGTTATAACGTATAACGTTATATAGTATTACCATATAACGTATAACGTTATATAGTATAACGTTATAACGTATAACTTTATATAGTATTACGTTATAACGTATAACGTTATATAGTATTACCATATAACGTATAACGTTATATAGTACTACGTTATAACGTATAACGTTATATAGTATTACGTTATAACGTATAACGTTATATAGTATTACGTTATGACGTATAACGTTATATAGTATTACCATATAACGTATAACGTTATATAGTATTACGTTATAACGTTATATAGTATCACCATATAACGTATAACGTTATATAGTATTACGTTATATCGTATAACGTTATATAGTATTACGTTATAACGTATAACGTTATATAGTATTACGTTATAACGTATAACGTTATATAGTATAACGTTATAACGTATAACTTTATATAGTATTACGTTATAACGTATAACGTTATATAGTATTACCATATAACGTATAACGTTATATAGTACTACGTTATAACGTATAACGTTATATAGTATTACGTTATAACGTATAACGTTATATAGTATTACGTTATAACGTATAACGTTATATAGTATTACCATATAACGTATAACGTTATATAGTATAACGTTATAACGTATAACTTTATATAGTATTACGTTATAACGTATAACGTTATATAGTATTACCATATAACGTATAACGTTATATAGTACTACGTTATAACGTATAACGTTATATAGCATTACCATATAACGTATAACGTTATATAGTATTACCATATAACGTATAACGTTATATAGTATTACGTTATAACGTATAACGTTATATAGTATTACGTCATAACGTGTAACGTTATATAGTATTACGTCATAACGTGTAACGTTATATAGTATTACGTTATAACGTATAACGTTATATAGTATTACGTTATAACGTATAACGTTATATAGTATTACCATATAACGTATAACGTTATATAGTATTACCATATAACGTATAACGCTATATAGTATCACCATGTAACGTATAACGTTATATAGTATTACGTTATAACGTATAACGTTATAACGTGTAACGTTATATAGTATTACGTTATAACGTATAACGTTATATAGTATCACCATGTAACGTATAACGTTATATAGTATCACCATGTAACGTATAACGTTATATAGTATCACCATGTAACGTATAACGTTATATAGTATTACGTTATAACGTATAACATTATATAGTATTACGTTATAACGTATAACGTTATATAGTATCACCATGTAACGTATAACGTTATATAGTATCACCATGTAACGTATAACGTTATATAGTATCACCATGTAACGTATAACGTTATATAGTATTACGTTATAACGTATAACGTTATATAGTATGACGTTATAACGTATAACGTTATATGGTATTACGTTATAACGTATAACATTATATGGTATTACGTTATAACGTATAACGTTATATAGTATTACGTTATAACGTATAACGTTATATAGTATTACGTTATGACGTATAACGTTATATAGTATTACCATATAACGTATAACGTTATATAGTACTACGTTATAACATATAACGTTATATAGTATTACGTTATAACGTATAACGTTATATAGTATTACCATATAACGTATAACGTTATATAGTACTACGTTATAACGTATAACGTTATATAGTATTACGTTATAACGTATAACGTTATATAGTATTACGTTATGACGTATAACGTTATATAGTATTACCATATAACGTATAACGTTATATAGTATTACGTTATAACGTTATATAGTATCACCATATAACGTATAACGTTATATAGTATTACGTTATATCGTATAACGTTATATAGTATTACGTTATAACGTATAACGTTATATAGTATTACGTTATAACGTATAACGTTATATAGTATTACGTTATAACGTTATATAGTATCACCATATAACGTATAACGTTATATAGTATTACCATATAACGTATAACGTTATATAGTATTACCATATAACGTATAACGTTATATAGTATCACCATGTAACGTATAACGTTATATAGTATCACCATGTAACGTATAACGTTATATAGTATCACCATGTAACGTATAACGTTATATAGTATTACGTTATAACGTATAACGTTATATAGTATGACGTTATAACGTATAACGTTATATAGCATTACCATATAACGTATAACGTTATATAGTATTACCATATAACGTATAACGTTATATAGTATTACGTTATAACGTATAACGTTATATAGTATTACGTCATAACGTGTAACGTTATATAGTATTACGTTATAACGTATAACGTTATATAGTATTACGTTATAACGTATAACGTTATATAGTATTACCATATAACGTATAACGTTATATAGTATTACCATATAACGTATACCGTTATATAGTATCACCATGTAACGTATAACGTTATATAGTATTACGTTATAACGTATAACGTTATAACGTATAATGTTATATAGTATGACGTTATAACGTATAACGTTATATAGTATTACCATATAACGTATAACGTTATATAGTATTACCATATAACGTATAACGTTATATAGTATTACGTTATAACGTATAACGTTATATAGTATTACGTTATAACGTGTAACGTTATATAGTATTACGTTATAACGTATAACGTTATATAGTATCACCATGTAACGTATAACGTTATATAGTATCACCATGTAACGTATAACGTTATATAGTATTACCATATAACGTATAACGTTATATAGTAACATATAGTTATATAGTAACAGTTATATAACGTAATACTATATAACGTTACACGTTATAACGTAAAACTATATAACGTTATACGTTATAACGTAATACCATATAACGTTATACGTTATATAGTATTACCATATAACGTATAACGTTATATAGTATTACGTTATAACGTATAACGTTATATAGTTTTACGTTATAACGTGTAACGTTATATAGTATTACGTTATAACGTATAACGTTATATAGTATCACCATGTAACGTATAACGTTATATAGTATCACCATGTAACGTATAACGTTATATAGTATCACCATGTAACGTATAACGTTATATAGTATTACGTTATAACGTATAACATTATATAGTATTACGTTATAACGTATAACATTATATAGTATTACGTAATAACGTATAACGTTATATAGTATCACCATGTAACGTATAACGTTATATAGTATCACCATGTAACGTATAACGTTATATAGTATCACCATATAGTATTACGTTATATAGTATTACGTTATAACGTATAACGTTATATAGTATAACGTTATAACGTATAACTTTATATAGTATTACGTTATAACGTATAACGTTATATAGTATTACCATATAACGTATAACGTTATATAGTACTACGTTATAACGTATAACGTTATATAGTATTACGTTATAACGTATAACGTTATATAGTATTTCGTTATGACGTATAACGTTATATAGTATTACCATATAACGTATAACGTTATATAGTATTACGTTATAACGTTATATAGTATCACCATATAACGTATAACGTTATATAGTATTACGTTATATCGTATAACGTTATATAGTATTACGTTATAACGTATAACGTTATATAGTATTACGTTATAACGTATAACGTTATATAGTATTACGTTATAACGTTATATAGTATCACCATATAACGTATAACGTTATATAGTATTACGTTATATCGTATAACGTTATATAGTATTACGTTATAACGTATAACGTTATTTAGTATTACCATATAACGTATAACGTTATATAGTATTACCATATAACGTATAACGTTATATAGTATTACCATATAACGTATAACGTTATATAGTATTACCATATAACGTATAACGTTATATAGTATCACCATGTAACGTATAACGTTATATAGTATCACCATGTAACGTATAACGTTATATAGTATCACCATGTAACGTATAACGTTATATAGTATCACCATGTAACGTATAACGTTATATAGTTTTACGTTATAACGTATAACGTTATATAGTATTACGTCATAACGTGTAACGTTATATAGTATTACGTTATAACGTATAACGTTATATAGTATTACGTTATAACGTATAACGTTATATAGTATTACCATATAACGTATAACGTTATATAGTATTACCATATAACGTATAACGTTATATAGTATCACCATGTAACGTATAACGTTATATAGTATTACGTTATAACGTATAACGTTATAACGTATAACGTTATATAGTATGACGTTATAACATATAACGTTATATAGTATTACCATATAACGTATAACGTTATATAGTATTACCATATAACGTATAACGTTATATAGTATTACGTTATAACGTATAACGTTATATAGTATTACGTTATAACGTGTAACGTTATATAGTATTACGTTATAACGTATAACGTTATATAGTATCACCATGTAACGTATAACGTTATATAGTATCACCATGTAACGTATAACGTTATATAGTATCACCATGTAACGTATAACGTTATATAGTATTACGTTATAACGTATAACATTATATAGTATTACGTTATAACGTATAACATTATATAGTATTACGTTATAACGTATAACGTTATATAGTATCACCATGTAACGTATAACGTTATATAGTATCACCATGTAACGTATAACGTTATATAGTATCACCATGTAACGTATAACGTTATATAGTATTACGTTATAACGTATAACGTTATATAGTATGACGTTATAACGTATAACGTTATATGGTATTACGTTATAACGTATAACATTATATGGTATTACGTTATAACGTATAACGTTATATAGTATTACGTTATAACGTATAACGTTATATAGTATTACGTTATAACGTATAACGTTATATAGTATTACCATATAACGTATAACGTTATATAGTATAACGTTATAACGTATAACGTTATATAGTATTACGTTATAACGTATAACGTTATATAGTATTACCATATAACGTATAACGTTATATAGTACTACGTTATAACGTATAACGTTATATAGTATTACGTTATAACGTATAACGTTATATAGTATTACGTTATGACGTATAACGTTATATAGTATTACCATATAACGTATAACGTTATATAGTATTACGTTATAACGTTATATAGTATCACCATATAACGTATAACGTTATATAGTATTACGTTATATCGTATAACGTTATATAGTATTACGTTATAACGTATAACGTTATATAGTATTACGTTATAACGTATAACGTTATATAGTATAACGTTATAACGTATAACTTTATATAGTATTACGTTATAACGTATAACGTTATATAGTATTACCATATAACGTATAACGTTATATAGTACTACGTTATAACGTATAACGTTATATAGTATTACGTTATAACGTATAACGTTATATAGTATTACGTTATGACGTATAACGTTATATAGTATTACCATATAACGTATAACGTTATATAGTATTACGTTATAACGTTATATAGTATCACCATATAACGTATAACGTTATATAGTATTACGTTATATCGTATAACGTTATATAGTATTACGTTATAACGTATAACGTTATATAGTATTACGTTATAACGTATAACGTTATATAGTATTACGTTATAACGTTATATAGTATCACCATATAACGTATAACGTTATATAGTATTACGTTATATCGTATAACGTTATATAGTATTACGTTATAACGTATAACGTTATTTAGTATTACCATATAACGTATAACGTTATATAGTATTACCATATAACGTATAACGTTATATAGTATCACCATATAACGTATAACGTTATATAGTATCACCATGTAACGTATAACGTTATATAGTATCACCATGTAACGTATAACGTTATATAGTATCACCATGTAACGTATAACGTTATATAGTATCACCATGTAACGTATAACGTTATATAGTATCACCATGTAACGTATAACGTTATATAGTATCACCATGTAACGTATAACGTTATATAGTATCACCATGTAACGTATAACGTTATATAGTATTACGTTATAACGTATAACATTATATAGTATTACGTTATAACGTATAACATTATATAGTATTACGTTATAACGTATAACGTTATATAGTATCACCATGTAACGTATAACGTTATATAGTATCACCATGTAACGTATAACGTTATATAGTATCACCATGTAACGTATAACGTTATATAGTATTACGTTATAACGTATAACGTTATATAGTATGACGTTATAACGTATAACGTTATATGGTATTACGTTATAACGTATAACATTATATGGTATTACGTTATAACGTATAACGTTATATAGTATTACGTTATAACGTATAACGTTATATAGTATTACGTTATAACGTATAACGTTATATAGTATTACCATATAACGTATAACGTTATATAGTATTACGTTATGACGTATAACGTTATATAGTATTACCATATAACGTATAACGTTATATAGTATTACGTTATAACGTTATATAGTATCACCATATAACGTATAACGTTATATAGTATTACGTTATATCGTATAACGTTATATAGTATTACGTTATAACGTATAACGTTATATAGTATTACGTTATAACGTATAACGTTATATAGTATAACGTTATAACGTATAACTTTATATAGTATTACGTTATAACGTATAACGTTATATAGTATTACCATATAACGTATAACGTTATATAGTACTACGTTATAACGTATAACGTTATATAGTATTACGTTATAACGTATAACGTTATATAGTATTACGTTATAACGTATAACGTTATATAGTATTACGTTATGACGTATAACGTTATATAGTATTACCATATAACGTATAACGTTATATAGTATTACGTTATAACTTTATATAGTATCACCATATAACGTATAACGTTATATAGTATTACGTTATATCGTATAACGTTATATAGTATTACGTTATAACGTATAACGTTATATAGTATTACGTTATAACGTATAACGTTATATAGTATAACGTTATAACGTATAACTTTATATAGTATTACGTTATAACGTATAACGTTATATAGTATTACCATATAACGTATAACGTTATATAGTACTACGTTATAACGTATAACGTTATATAGTATTACGTTATAACGTATAACGTTATATAGTATTACGTTATGACGTATAACGTTATATAGTATTACCATATAACGTATAACGTTATATAGTATTACGTTATAACGTTATATAGTATCACCATATAACGTATAACGTTATATAGTATTACGTTATATCGTATAACGTTATATAGTATTACGTTATAACGTATAACGTTATATAGTATTACGTTATAACGTATAACGTTATATAGTATTACGTTATAACGTTATATAGTATCACCATATAACGTATAACGTTATATAGTATTACGTTATATCGTATAACGTTATATAGTATTACGTTATAACGTATAACGTTATATAGTATTACCATATAACGTATAACGTTATATAGTATTACCATATAACGTATAACGTTATATAGTATTACCATATAACGTATAACGTTATATAGTATCACCATGTAACGTATAACGTTATATAGTATCACCATGTAACGTATAACGTTATATAGTATCACCATGTAACGTATAACGTTATATAGTATCACCATGTAACGTATAACGTTATATAGTATCACCATGTAACGTATAACGTTATATAGTATCACCATGTAACGTATAACGTTATATAGTATTACGTTATAACGTATAACATTATATAGTATTACGTTATAACGTATAACATTATATAGTATTACGTTATAACGTATAACGTTATATAGTATCACCATGTAACGTATAACGTTATATAGTATCACCATGTAACGTATAACGTTATATAGTATCACCATGTAACGTATAACGTTATATAGTATTACGTTATAACGTATAACGTTATATAGTATGACGTTATAACGTATAACGTTATATAGTATCACCATGTAACGTATAACGTTATATAGTATCACCATGTAACGTATAACGTTATATAGTATCACCATGTAACGTATAACGTTATATAGTATTACGTTATAACGTATAACATTATATAGTATTACGTTATAACGTATAACATTATATAGTATTACGTTATAACGTATAACGTTATATAGTATCACCATGTAACGTATAACGTTATATAGTATCACCATGTAACGTATAACGTTATATAGTATCACCATGTAACGTATAACGTTATATAGTATTACGTTATAACGTATAACGTTATATAGTATGACGTTATAACGTATAACGTTATATGGTATTACGTTATAACGTATAACATTATATGGTATTACGTTATAACGTATAACGTTATATAGTATTACGTTATAACGTATAACGTTATATAGTATTACGTTATAACGTATAACGTTATATAGTATTACCATATAACGTATAACGTTATATAGTATTACGTTATGACGTATAACGTTATATAGTATTACCATATAACGTATAACGTTATATAGTATTACGTTATGACGTATAACGTTATATAGTATTACCATATAACGTATAACGTTATATAGTATTACGTTATAACGTTATATAGTATCACCATATAACGTATAACGTTATATAGTATTACGTTATATCGTATAACGTTATATAGTATTACGTTATAACGTATAACGTTATATAGTATTACGTTATAACGTATAACGTTATATAGTATAACGTTATAACGTATAACTTTATATAGTATTACGTTATAACGTATAACGTTATATAGTATTACCATATAACGTATAACGTTATATAGTACTACGTTATAACGTATAACGTTATATAGTATTACGTTATAACGTATAACGTTATATAGTATTACGTTATAACGTATAACGTTATATAGTATTACGTTATGACGTATAACGTTATATAGTATTACCATATAACGTATAACGTTATATAGTATTACGTTATAACGTTATATAGTATCACCATATAACGTATAACGTTATATAGTATTACGTTATATCGTATAACGTTATATAGTATTACGTTATAACGTATAACGTTATATAGTATTACGTTATAAGGTATAACGTTATATAGTATAACGTTATAACGTATAACTTTATATAGTATTACGTTATAACGTATAACGTTATATAGTATTACCATATAACGTATAACGTTATATAGTACTACGTTATAACGTATAACGTTATATAGTATTACGTTATAACGTATAACGTTATATAGTATTACGTTATGACGTATAACGTTATATAGTATTACCATATAACGTATAACGTTATATAGTATTACG
This sequence comes from Bombus flavifrons, assembly GCF_040668555.2. Lineage (NCBI taxonomy): Eukaryota > Metazoa > Arthropoda > Insecta > Hymenoptera > Apidae > Bombus > Bombus flavifrons. Next base: position 14,617 of record NW_027185212.1, read on the forward strand.
TTATAACGTTATATAGTATCACCATATAACGTATAACGTTATATAGTATTACGTTATATCGTATAACGTTATATAGTATTACGTTATAACGTATAACGTTATATAGTATTACGTTATAACGTATAACGTTATATAGTATTACGTTATAACGTATAACGTTATATAGTATAACGTTATAACGTATAACTTTATATAGTATTACGTTATAACGTATAACGTTATATAGTATTACCATATAACGTATAAAGTTATATAGTATTACGGTATAACGTATAACGTTATATACTATTACGTTATAACGTTATATAGTATTACGTTATAACGTATAACGTTATATAGTATTACGTTATAACGTATAACGTTATATAGTATCACCATGTAACGTATAACGTTATATAGTATTACGTTATAACGTATAACGTTATATAGTATGACGTTATAACGTATAACGTTATATGGTATTACGTTATAACGTATAACATTATATGGTATTACGTTATAACGTATAACGTTATATAGTATTACGTTATAACGTATAACGTTATATAGTATTACGTTATAACGTATAACGTTATATAGTATTACGTTATGACGTATAACGTTATATAGTATTACCATATAACGTATAACGTTATACCATATAACGTATAACGTTATATAGTATTACCATATAACGTATAACGTTATATAGTATTACCATATAACGTATAACGTTATATAGTATTACGTTATAACGTATAACGTTATATAGTATTACGTTATAACGTATAACGTTATATAGTATTACCATATAACGTATAACATTATATAGTATTACCATATAACGTATAACGTTATATAGTATCACCATGTAACGTATAACGTTATATAGTATTACGTTATAACGTATAACGTTATAACGTATAACGTTATATAGTATGACGTTATAACGTATAACGTTATATAGTATTACCATATAACGTATAACGTAATATAGTATTACCATATAACGTATAACGTTATATAGTATTACGTTATAACGTATAACGTTATATAGTATTACGTTATAACGTGTAACGTTATATAGTATTACGTTATAACGTATAACGTTATATAGTATCACCATGTAACGTATAACGTTATATAGTATCACCATATAACGTATAACGTTATATAGTATCACCATGTAACGTATAACGTTATATAGTATTACGTTATAACGTATAACATTATATAGTATTACGTTATAACGTATAACATTATATAGTATTACGTTATAACGTATAACGTTATATAGTATCACCATGTAACGTATAACGTTATATAGTATCACCATGTAACGTATAACGTTATATAGTATCACCATGTAACGTATAACGTTATATAGTATTACGTTATAACGTATAACGTTATATAGTATGACGTTATAACGTATAACGTTATATGGTATTACGTTATAACGTATAACATTATATGGTATTACGTTATAACGTATAACGTTATATAGTATTACGTTATAACGTATAACGTTATATAGTATTACGTTATAACGTATAACGTTATATAGTATTACCATATAACGTATAACGCTATATAGTATAACGTTATAACGTATAACTTTATATAGTATTACGTTATAACGTATAACGTTATATAGTATTACCATATAACGTATAACGTTATATAGTACTACGTTATAACGTATAACGTTATATAGTATTACGTTATAACGTATAACGTTATATAGTATTACGTTATGACGTATAACGTTATATAGTATTACCATATAACGTATAACGTTATATAGTATTACGTTATAACGTTATATAGTATCACCATATAACGTATAACGTTATATAGTATTACGTTATATCGTATAACGTTATATAGTATTACGTTATAACGTATAACGTTATATAGTATTACGTTATAACGTATAACGTTATATAGTATAACGTTATAACGTATAACTTTATATAGTATTACGTTATAACGTATAACGTTATATAGTATTACCATATAACGTATAACGTTATATAGTACTACGTTATAACGTATAACGTTATATAGTATTACGTTATAACGTATAACGTTATATAGTATTACGTTATGACGTATAACGTTATATAGTATTACCATATAACGTATAACGTTATATAGTATTACGTTATATCGTTATATAGTATCACCATATAACGTATAACGTTATATAGTATTACGTTATATCGTATAACGTTATATAGTATTACGTTATAACGTATAACGTTATATAGTATTACGTTATAACGTATAACGTTATATAGTATTACGTTATAACGTTATATAGTATCACCATATAACGTATAACGTTATATAGTATTACGTTATATCGTATAACGTTATATAGTATTACGTTATAACGTATAACGTTATTTAGTATTACCATATAACGTATAACGTTATATAGTATTACCATATAACGTATAACGTTATATAGTATTACCATATAACGTATAACGTTATATAGTATTACCATATAACGTATAACGTTATATAGTATCACCATGTAACGTATAACGTTATATAGTATTACGTTATAACGTATAACGTTATATAGTATGACGTTATAACGTATAACGTTATATAGCATTACCATATAACGTATAACGTTATATAGTATTACCATATAACGTATAACGTTATATAGTATTACGTTATATCGTATAACGTTATATAGTATTACGTTATAACGTATAACGTTATTTAGTATCACCATGTAACGTATAACGTTATATAGTATCACCATGTAACGTATAACGTTATATAGTATCACCATGTAACGTATAACGTTATATAGTATTACGTTATAACGTATAACGTTATATAGTATGACGTTATAACGTATAACGTTATATAGCATTACCATATAACGTATAACGTTATATAGTATTACCATATATCGTATAACGTTATATAGTATTACGTTATAACGTATAACGTTATATAGTATTACGTTATAACGTGTAACGTTATATAGTATTACGTTATAACGTGTAACGTTATATAGTATTACGTTATAACGTATAACGTTATTTAGTATTACCATATAACGTATAACGTTATATAGTATTACGTTATAACGTATAACGTTATATAGTATTACGTTATAACGTATAACGTTATATAGTATTACGTTATGACGAATAACGTTATATAGTATTACGTTATAACGTATAACGTTATATAGTATTACGTTATAACGTATAACGTTATATAGTATTCCGTTATGACGTATAACGTTATATAGTATTACCATATAACGTATAACGTTATATAGTATTACGTTATAACGTTATATAGTATCACCATATAACGTATAACGTTATATAGTATTACGTTATATCGTATAACGTTATATAGTATTACGTTATAACGTATAACGTTATATAGTATTACGTTATAACGTATAACGTTATATACTATTACGTTATAACGTATAACGTTATATAGTATCACCATATAACGTATAACGTTATATAGTATCACCATGTAACGTATAACGTTATATAGTATCACCATGTAACGTATAACGTTATATAGTATTACCATATAACGTATAACGTTATATAGTATTACGTTATAACGTATAACTTTATATAGTATTACGTTATATCGTATAACGTTATATAGTATTACCATATAACGTATAACGTTATATAGTATTACGTTATAACGTATAACGTTATATACTATTACGTTATAACGTATAACGTTATATAGTATCACCATATAACGTATAACGTTATATAGTATCACCATGTAACGTATAACGTTATATAGTATCACCATGTAACGTATAACGTTATATAGTATTACGTTATGACGTATAACGTTATATAGTATTACGTTATAACGTGTAACGTTATATAGTATTACGTTATAACGTATAACGT
>NW_027185213.1:0-18280 GCF_040668555.2 Bombus flavifrons
TTCCCGTTTGAGATATTTCGACGTTTAAGCGCTCTTTTTACTCCATTTAACGAGCAGAATGTAATGCATGAATGTTTCAACGTCGAAACAAGCGAACAGCTCGCAAATCTCGATGATTTCGTCGATTTGAGCTAAACTAACCGTCATTTCCATCCCGTTTGAGATATTTCGACGTTTAAGCGCTCTTTTACTCCAATTAACGTGCAGAATGTAATGCATGCCAGTTTGAACGTCGAAACAAGCGGAACAGCTCGCAAATCTCGATGATTTCGTCGATTTTGACCAAAACTAAGCGTCATTTCCTTCCCGTTTGAGATATTTCGACGTTTAAGCGCTCTTTTAACTCCATTTAATGTGCAGAATGTAATACGCGCCAGTTTCAGCTTCGAAACAAGCGGAACAGCTCGCAAATCTCGATGATTACGTCGATTTTGACCAAAACTAACCGTCATTTCCTTCCCGTTTGAGATATTTCGACGTTTAAGCGCTCTTTTACCCCAATTAACGTGCAGAATGTAATGCATGCCAGTTTCAACGTCGAAACAAGCGGAACAGCTCGCAAATCTCGATGATTTCGTCGATTTTGACCAAAAACTAACCGTCATTTCCTTCCCGTTGAGATATTTCGACGTTTATGCGCTCTTTTTACTCCATTTAACGTGCAGAATGTAATACGCGCCAGTTTCAGCTTCGAAACAAGCGGAACTGCTCGCAATCTGGATGATTTCGTCGATTTTGACCAAAACTAACCGTCATTTCCTTCCCGTTTGAGATATTTCGACGTTTTAAGCGCTCTTTTTACTCCATTTAACGTGCAGAATGCAATACACGCCAGTTTCAGCTTCGAAACAAGCGGAACAGCTCGCCAACTCTCGATGATTTCGTCGATTTTGACCAAAACTAACCGTCATTTCCATCCCGTTTGAGATATTTCGACGTTTAAGCGCTCTTTTTCTCCATTTAACGTGCAGAATGTAATACGCGCCAGTTTCAGCTTCGAAACAAGCGGAACAGCTCGCAAATCTCGATGATTTCGTCGATTTTGAACAAAACTAACCGTTATTTCCTTCCCGTTTGAGATATTTCGACGTTTAAGCGCTCTTTTTACTCCATTTAACGTGCAGAATGTAATGCATGCCAGTTTCAACGTCGAAACAAGCGGAACAGCTCGCAAATCTCGATGATTTCGTCGATTTTGACCAAAAACTAACCGTCATTTCCATCCCGTTTGAGATATTTCGACGTTTAAGCGCTCTTTTTACTCCAATTAACGTGCAGAATGTAATGCATGCCAGTTTGAACGTCGAAACAAAGCGGAACAGCTCGCAAATCTCGATGATTTCGTCGATTTTGACCAAAACTAAGCCTCATTTCCTTCCCGTTTGAGATATTTCGACGGTTTAAGCGCTCTTTTACTCCAATTAACGTGCAGAATGTAATGCATGCCAGTTTCAACGTCGAAACAAGCGGAACAGCTCGCAAATCTCGATGATTTCGTCGATTTTGACCAAAACTAACCGTCATTTCCTTCCCGTTTGAGATATTTCGACGTTTATGCGCTCTTTTTACTCCATTTAACGTGCAGAATGTAATACGCGCCAGTTTCAGCTTCGAAACAAGCGGAACTGCTCGCAAATCTGGATGATTTCGTCGATTTTGACCAAAACTAACCGTCATTTCCTTCCCGTTTGAGATATTTCGACGTTTAAGCGCTCTTTTTACTCCATTTAACGTGCAGAATGCAATACACGCCAGTTTCAGCTTCGAAACAAGCGGAACAGCTCGCAACTCTCGATGATTTCGTCGATTTTGACCAAAACTAACCGTCATTTCCATCCCGTTTGAGATATTTCGACGTTTAAGCGCTCTTTTTCTCCATTTAACGTGCAGAATGTAATACGCGCCAGTTTCAGCTTCGAAACAAGCGGAACAGCTCGCAAATCTCGATGATTTCGTCGATTTTGAACAAAACTAACCGTCATTTCCTTCCCGTTTGAGATATTTCGACGTTTAAGCGCTCTTTTTACTCCATTTAACGTGCAGAATGTAATACGCGCCAGTTTCAGCTTCAAAACAAGCGGAACAGCTCGCAAATCTCGATGATTTCGTCGATTTTGAACAAAACTAACCGTCATTTCCTTCCCGTTTGAGATATTTCGACGTTTAAGCGCTCTTTTTACTCCATTTAACGTGCAGAATGTAATACGCGCCAGTTTCAGCTTCGAAACAAGCGGAACAGCTCGCAAATCTCGATGATTACGTCGATTTTGACCAAAACTAACCGTCATTTCCTTCCCGTTTGAGATATTTCGACGTTTAAGCGCTCTTTTTACTCCAATTAACGTGCAGAATGTAATGCATGCCAGTTTCAACGTCGAAACAAGCGGAACAGCTCGCAAATCACGATGATTTCGTCGATTTTGACCAAAACTAACCGTCATTTCCTTCCCGTTTGAGATATTTCGACGTTTAAGCGCTCTTTTTACTCCAATTAACGTGCAGAATGTAATGCATGCCAGTTTCAACGTCGAAACAAGCGGAACAGCTCGCAAATCTCGATGATTTCGTCGATTTTGACCAAAACTAACCGTCATTTCCATCCCGTTTGAGATATTTCGACGTTTAAGCGCTCTTTTTACTCCAATTAACGTGCAGAATGTAATGCATGCCAGTTTGAACGTCGAAACAAGCGGAACAGCTCGCAAATCTCGATGATTCCGTCGATTTTGACCAAAACTAAGCCTCATTTCCTTCCCGTTTGAGATATTTCGACGTTTAAGCGCTCTTTTAACTCCATTCAATGTGCAGAATGTAATACGCGCCAGTTTCAGCTTCGAAACAAGCGGAACTGCTCGCAAATCTGGATGATTTCGTCGATTTTGACCAAAACTAACCGTCATTTCCTTCCCGTTTGAGATATTTCGACGTTTAAGCGCTCCTTTTACTCCATTTAACGTGCAGAATGTAATACACGCCAGTTTCAGCTTCGAAACAAGCGGAACAGCCCGCAACTCTCGATGATTCGTCGATTTTGAGCAAAAACTAACCGTCATTTCCTTCCCGTTTGAGATATTTCGACGTTTAAGTGCTCTTTTACTCCATTTAACGTGCAGAATGTAATACGCGCTAGTTTCAGCTTCGAAACAAGACGGAACAGCTCGCAAATCTCGATGATTTTCGCCGATTTTGACCAAAACTAACCGTCATTTCCTTCCCGTTTGAGATATTTCGACGTTTAAGCGCTCTTTTTACTCCATTTAACGTGCAGAATGTAATACACTCCAGTTTCAGCTTCGAAACAAGCGGAACAGCTCGCAAATCTCGATGATTTCGTCGATTTGACCAAAACTAACCGTCATTTCCATCCCGTTTGAGATATTTCGACGTTTAAGCGCTCTTTTTACTCCAATTAACGTGCAGAATGTAATGCATGCCAGTTTGAACGTTGAAACAAGCGGAACAGCTCGCAAATCTCGATGATTTCGTCGATTTTGACCAAAACTAAGCGTCATTTCCTTCCCGTTTGAGATATTTCGACGTTTAAGCGCTCTTTTAACTCCATTTAATGTGCAGAATGTAATACGCGCCAGTTTCAGCTTCGAAACAAGCGGAACTGCTCGCAAATCTGGATGATTCGTCGATTTTGACCAAAACTAACCGTCATTTCCTTCCGTTTGAGATATTTCGACGTTTAAGCGCTCTTTTTACTCCATTTAACGTGCAGAATGTAATACACGCCAGTTTCAGCTTCGAATCAAGCGGAACAGCTCGCAACTCTCGATGATTTCGTTGATTTTGACCAAAACTAACCGTCATTTCCTTCCCGTTTGAGATATTTCGACGCTTGAGCGCTCTTTTTACTCCAATTAACGTGCAGAATGTAATGCATGCCAGTTTGAACGTCGAAACAAGCGGAACAGCTCGCAAATCTCGATGATTTCGTCGATTTTTACCAAAACAAAGGTCATTTCCTTCCCGTTTGAGATATTTCGAACGTTTAAGCGCGCTTTTAACTCCACTTAATGTGCAGAATGTAATACGCGCCAGTTTCAGCTTCGAAACAAGCGGAACTGCTCGCAAATCTGGATGATTTCGTCGATTTTGACCAAAACTAACCGTCATTTCCCTTCCCGTTTGAGATATTTCGACGTTTAAGCGCTCTTTTTACTCCATTTAACGTGCAGAATGTAATACGCGCTAGTTTCAGCTTCGAAACAAGACGGAACAGCTCGCAAATCTCGATGATTTCGCCGATTTTGAAGAAAACTAACCGTCATTTCCTTCCCGTTTGTGATATTTCGACGTTTAAGCGCACTTTTTACTCCATTTAACGTGCAGAATGTAATACGCGCCAGTTTCAGCTTCGAAACAAGCGGAACAGCTCGCAAATCTCGATGATTTCGTCGATTTTGAACAAAACTAACCGTCATTTTCCTTCCCGTTTGAGAAATTTAGACGTTTAGCGCTCTTTTTACTCCATTTAACGTGCAGAATGTAATACGCGCTAGTTTCAGCTTCGAAACAAGACGGAACAGCTCGCAAATCTCGATGATTTCGCCGATTTGAAGAAAACTAACCGTCATTTTCCTTCCCGTTTGTGATATTTCGACGTTTAAGCGCACTTTTTACTCCATTTAACGTGCAGAATGTAATACGCGCCAGTTTCAGCTTCGAAACAAGCGGAACAGCTCGCAAATCTCGATGATTTCGTCGATTTTGATGAAACTGACCGTCATTTCCTTCCCGTTTGAGATATTTCGACGTTTAAGCGCTCCTTTTACTCCTTTTTACGTGCAGAATGTAATAAACAACCGTTTAAACCGTCGAAACAAGCGGAACAGCTCGCAAATCTCGATGATTTCGTCGATTTTGATGAAAACTGACCGTCATTTCCTTCCCGTTGAGATATTTCGACGTTTAAGCGCTCCTTTTACTCCTTTTTACGTGCAGAATGTAATAAACAACCGTTTAAAAACCGTCGAAACAAGCGGAACAGCTCGCAAATCTCGATGATTTCGTCGATTTTGATGAAAACTGACCGTCATTTCCTTCCGTTTGAGATATTTCGACGTTTAAGCGCTCCTTTTACTCCTTTTTACGTGCAGAATGTAATAAACAACCGTTTAACCATCGAAAACAAGCGGAAGAGCTCGCAAATCTCGATGATTTCGTCGATTTTGATGAAAACTGACCGTCATTTCATTCCCGTTTGAGATATTTCGACGTTTAAGCGCTCTTTTTACTCCATATAACGTGCAGAATGTAATGCATGCCAGTTCCAACGTCGAATAAAGCGGAACAGCTCGCAAATCTCGATGATTTCGTCGATATTGACCAAAACTAACTGACATTTCCTACCCGTTTGAGAAATTTCGACGTTTAAGCGCTGTTTTTACTAAAAGTAACGTGCAGAATGTAATACACGCCAGGTCATGCTTCGAAACAAGCGGAACAGCTCGCAAATCTCGATTATTTCGTCGATATTGACCAAAACTAACCGTCATTTCCTTCCCGTTTGAGAAATTTCGACGCTTAAGCGCTCTTTTTACACCATTTAACGTGCAGAATGTAATTCATGCCAGTTTCAACGTCGAACAAAGCGGAACAGCTCGCAAATCTCGATGATTTCGTCGATATTGACCAAAACTAACTGACATTTCCTACCCGTTTGAGAAATTTCGACGTTTAAGCGCTCTTTTTACTAAAAGTAACGTGCAGAATGTAATACACGCCAGTTCCTGCTTCGGAACAAGCGGAACTGCTCGCAAATCTCGATGATTTTGTCGATTTTGACCAAAACTAACTGTCACTTCCTTCCCGTTTGAGATGTTTCGACGTTTAAGCGCTCTTTTAACACCATTCAACGTGCAGAATGTAATCCATGCCAGTTTCAACGTTTAAACAAGCGGAACAGCTAGCAAATCTCGATGATTTCGTCCATTTTGACGAAATCTAACCGTCATTTCCTTCCCGTTTGAGATATTTCGACGTTTAAGCGCTCTTTTTACTCCATTCAACGCGCAGAATGTAATGCATGCCAGTTCCAACGTCTAAACAAGCGGAACAGCTCAAAATCTCGATGATTTCGTGGATATTGACCAAAACTAACCGTCATTTCCTTCCCGTTTGAGATATTTCTACGTTTAAGCGCTCTTTTTACTCCATTTAACGTTCAGAATGTAATGCATGCCAGCTTCAACGTCGAAACAAGCGGAACAGCCAGCAAATCTCGATGATTTCGTCGATTTTGACGAAATCTAACCGTCATTTCCTTCCCGTTTGAGATATTTCGACGTTTAAGCGCCCTTTTTACTCCATTCAACGTGCAGAATGTAATCCATGCCAGTTTCAACGTTTAAACAAGCGGAACAGCTCGCAAATCTCGATGATTTCGTCGATTTTGACCAAATCTAACAGTCATTTAGTTCCCGTTTGAGATATTTCGACGTTTAAGCGCTCTTTGTACTCCATATAACGTGCAGAATGTAATGCATGCCAGTTCCAACGTCGAATAAAGCGGAACAGCTCGCAAATCTCGATGATTTCGTCGATATTGAAGAAAACTAACTGACATTTCCTACCCGTTTGAGAAATTTCGACGTTTAAACGCTCTTTTTACTACATTTATCGTGTAGAATGTAGTACACTCCAGACTCAGCTTCGAAACAAATGGAACAGCTAGCAAATCTCGATGATTTCGTCGATTTTGACCAAAACTAACCGTCATTTCCTTCCCGTTTGAGATATTTCTACGTTTAAGCGCTCTTTTAACACCATTTAACGTGCAGAATGTAATGCATGCCAGTTCCAACTTCGAATAAAGAGGAACAGCTCGCAAATCTCGATGATTTCGTCGATATTGACCAAAACTAACCGTCATTTCCTTCCCGTTTGAGAAATTTCGACGTTTAAGCGCTGTTTTTACTAAAAGTAACGTGCAGAATGTAATACACGCCAGGTCATGCTTCGAAACAAGCGGAACAGCTCGCAAATCTCGATTATTTCGTCGATATTGACCAAAACTAACCGTCATTTCCTTCCCGTTTGAGAAATTTCGACGCTTAAGCGCTCTTTTTACACCATTTAACGTGCAGAATGTAATTCATGCCAGTTTCAACGTCGAACAAAGCGGAACAGCTCGCAAATCTCGATGATTTCGTCGATATTGACCAAAACTAACTGACATTTCCTACCCGTTTGAGAAATTTCGACGTTTAAGCGCTCTTTTTACTAAAAGTAACGTGCAGAATGTAATACACGCCAGTTCCTGCTTCGGAACAAGCGGAACTGCTCGCAAATCTCGATGATTTTGTCGATATTGACCAAAACTAACTGACATTTCCTACCCGTTTGAGAAATTTCGACGTTTAAGCGCTCTTTTTACTAAAAGTAACGTGCAGAATGTAATACACGCCAGTTCCTGCTTCGGAACAAGCGGAACAGCTAGCAAATCTCGATGATTTCGTCGATTTTGACGAAATCTAACCGTCATTTCCTTCCCGTTTGAGATATTTCGACGTTTAAGCGCACTTTTTACTCCATTTAACGTGCAGAATGTAATACGCGCCAGTTTCAGCTTCGAAACAAGCGGAACAGCTCGCAAATCTCGATGATTTCGTCGATTTTGACCAAAACAAAGGTCATTTCCTTCCCGTTTGAGATATTTCGACGTTTAAGCGCGCTTTTAACTCCACTTAATGTGCAGAATGTAATACGCGCCAGTTTCAGCTTCGAAACAAGCGGAACTGCTCGCAAATCTGGATGATTTCGTCGATTTTGACCAAAACTAACCGTCATTTCCTTCCCGTTTGAGATATTTCGACGTTTAAGCGCTCTTTTTACTCCATTTAACGTGCAGAATGTAATACGCGCTAGTTTCAGCTTCGAAACAAGACGGAACAGCTCGCAAATCTCGATGATTTCGCCGATTTTGAAGAAAACTAACCGTCATTTCCTTCCCGTTTGTGATATTTCGACGTTTAAGCGCACTTTTTACTCCATTTAACGTGCAGAATGTAATACGCGCCAGTTTCAGCTTCGAAACAAGCGGAACAGCTCGCAAATCTCGATGATTTCGTCGATTTTGAACAAAACTAACCGTCATTTCCTTCCCGTTTGAGATATTTCGACGTTTAAGCGCTCTTTTTACTCCATTTAACGTGCAGAATGTAATACGCGCTAGTTTCAGCTTCGAAACAAGACGGAACAGCTCGCAAATCTCGATGATTTCGCCGATTTTGAAGAAAACTAACCGTCATTTCCTTCCCGTTTGTGATATTTCGACGTTTAAGCGCACTTTTTACTCCATTTAACGTGCAGAATGTAATACGCGCCAGTTTCAGCTTCGAAACAAGCGGAACAGCTCGCAAATCTCGATGATTTCGTCGATTTTGATGAAAACTGACCGTCATTTCCTTCCCGTTTGAGATATTTCGACGTTTAAGCGCTCCTTTTACTCCTTTTTACGTGCAGAATGTAATAAACAACCGTTTATCCGTCGAAACAAGCGGAACAGCTCGCAAATCTCGATGATTTCGTCGATTTTGATGAAAACTGACCGTCATTTCCTTCCCGTTTGAGATATTTCGACGTTTAAGCGCTCCTTTTACTCCTTTTTACGTGCAGAATGTAATAAACAACCGTTTAACCGTCGAAACAAGCGGAACAGCTCGCAAATCTCGATGATTTCGTCGATTTTGATGAAAACTGACCGTCATTTCCTTCCCGTTTGAGATATTTCGACGTTTAAGCGCTCCTTTTACTCCTTTTTACGTGCAGAATGTAATAAACAACCGTTTAACCATCGAAACAAGCGGAAGAGCTCGCAAATCTCGATGATTTCGTCGATTTTGATGAAAACTGACCGTCATTTCATTCCCGTTTGAGATATTTCGACGTTTAAGCGCTCTTTTTACTCCATATAACGTGCAGAATGTAATGTATGCCAGTTCCAACGTCGAATAAAGCGGAACAGCTCGCAAATCTCGATGATTTCGTCGATATTGACCAAAACTAACTGACATTTCCTACCCGTTTGAGAAATTTCGACGTTTAAGCGCTGTTTTTACTAAAAGTAACGTGCAGAATGTAATACACGCCAGGTCATGCTTCGAAACAAGCGGAACAGCTCGCAAATCTCGATTATTTCGTCGATATTGACCAAAACTAACCGTCATTTCCTTCCCGTTTGAGAAATTTCGACGCTTAAGCGCTCTTTTTACACCATTTAACGTGCAGAATGTAATTCATGCCAGTTTCAACGTCGAACAAAGCGGAACAGCTCGCAAATCTCGATGATTTCGTCGATATTGACCAAAACTAACTGACATTTCCTACCCGTTTGAGAAATTTCGACGTTTAAGCGCTCTTTTTACTAAAAGTAACGTGCAGAATGTAATACACGCCAGTTCCTGCTTCGGAACAAGCGGAACTGCTCGCAAATCTCGATGATTTTGTCGATTTTGACCAAAACTAACTGTCACTTCCTTCCCGTTTGAGATGTTTCGACGTTTAAGCGCTCTTTTAACACCATTCAACGTGCAGAATGTAATCCATGCCAGTTTCAACGTTTAAACAAGCGGAACAGCTAGCAAATCTCGATGATTTCGTCCATTTTGACGAAATCTAACCGTCATTTCCTTCCCGTTTGAGATATTTCGACGTTTAAGCGCTCTTTTTACTCCATTCAACGCGCAGAATGTAATGCATGCCAGTTCCAACGTCTAAACAAGCGGAACAGCTCAAAATCTCGATGATTTCGTGGATATTGACCAAAACTAACCGTCATTTCCTTCCCGTTTGAGATATTTCTACGTTTAAGCGCTCTTTTTACTCCATTTAACGTTCAGAATGTAATGCATGCCAGCTTCAACGTCGAAACAAGCGGAACAGCCAGCAAATCTCGATGATTTCGTCGATTTTGACGAAATCTAACCGTCATATCCTTCCCGTTTGAGATATTTCGACGTTTAAGCGCCCTTTTTACTCCATTCAACGTGCAGAATGTAATCCATGCCAGTTTCAACGTTTAAACAAGCGGAACAGCTCGCAAATCTCGATGATTTCGTCGATTTTGACCAAATCTAACAGTCATTTAGTTCCCGTTTGAGATATTTCGACGTTTAAGCGCTCTTTGTACTCCATATAACGTGCAGAATGTAATGCATGCCAGTTCCAACGTCGAATAAAGCGGAACAGCTCGCAAATCTCGATGATTTCGTCGATATTGAAGAAAACTAACTGACATTTCCTACCCGTTTGAGAAATTTCGACGTTTAAACGCTCTTTTTACTACATTTATCGTGTAGAATGTAGTACACTCCAGACTCAGCTTCGAAACAAATGGAACAGCTAGCAAATCTCGATGATTTCGTCGATTTTGACCAAAACTAACCGTCATTTCCTTCCCGTTTGAGATATTTCTACGTTTAAGCGCTCTTTTAACACCATTTAACGTGCAGAATGTAATGCATGCCAGTTCCAACTTCGAATAAAGCGGAACAGCTCGCAAATCTCGATGATTTCGTCGATATTGACCAAAACTAACCGTCATTTCCTTCCCGTTTGAGAAATTTCGACGTTTAAGCGCTGTTTTTACTAAAAGTAACGTGCAGAATGTAATACACGCCAGGTCATGCTTCGAAACAAGCGGAACAGCTCGCAAATCTCGATTATTTCGTCGATATTGACCAAAACTAACCGTCATTTCCTTCCCGTTTGAGAAATTTCGACGCTTAAGCGCTCTTTTTACACCATTTAACGTGCAGAATGTAATTCATGCCAGTTTCAACGTCGAACAAAGCGGAACAGCTCGCAAATCTCGATGATTTCGTCGATATTGACCAAAACTAACTGACATTTCCTACCCGTTTGAGAAATTTCGACGTTTAAGCGCTCTTTTTACTAAAAGTAACGTGCAGAATGTAATACACGCCAGTTCCTGCTTCGGAACAAGCGGAACTGCTCGCAAATCTCGATGATTTTGTCGATTTTGACCAAAACTAACTGTCACTTCCTTCCCGTTTGAGATGTTTCGACGTTTAAGCGCTCTTTTAACACCATTCAACGTGCAGAATGTAATCCATGCCAGTTTCAACGTTTAAACAAGCGGAACAGCTAGCAAATCTCGATGATTTCGTCGATTTTGACGAAATCTAACCGTCATTTCCTTCCCGTTTGAGATATTTCGACGTTTAAGCGCTCTTTTTACTCCATTCAACGCGCAGAATGTAATGCATGCCAGTTCCAACGTCTAAACAAGCGGAACAGCTCAAAATCTCGATGATTTCGTGGATATTGACCAAAACTAACCGTCATTTCCTTCCCGTTTGAGATATTTCGACGTTTAAGCGTTCTTCTTACTCCATTTAACGTGCAGAATGTAATGCATGCCGGTTTCAACGTCGAAAGAAGCGGAACAGCTAGCAAATCTCGTTGATTTCGTCGATTTTGACCAAAACTAACCGTCATTTCCTTCCTGTTTGAGATATTTCTACGTTTAAGCGCTCTTTTTACTCCATTTAACGTTCAGAATGTAATGCATGCCAGCTTCAACGTTTAAACAAGCGGAACAGCTCGCAAATCTCGACGATTTCGCCGATTTTGACGAAATCTAACCGTCATTTCCTTCCCGTTTGAGATATTTCGACGTTTAAGCGCCCTTTTTACTCCATTCAACGTGCAGAATGTAATCCATGCCAGTTTCAACGTTTAAACAAGCGGAACAGCTCGCAAATCTCGATGATTTCGTCGATTTTGACCAAATCTAACAGTCATTTAGTTCCCGTTTGAGATATTTCGACGTTTAAGCGCTCTTTGTACTCCATATAACGTGCAGAATGTAATGCATGCCAGTTCCAACGTCGAATAAAGCGGAACAGCTCGCAAATCTCGATGATTTCGTCGATATTGAAGAAAACTAACTGACATTTCCTACCCGTTTGAGAAATTTCGACGTTTAAACGCTCTTTTTACTACATTTATCGTGTAGAATGTAGTACACTCCAGACTCAGCTTCGAAACAAATGGAACAGCTAGCAAATCTCGATGATTTCGTCGATTTTGACCAAAACTAACCGTCATTTCCTTCCCGTTTGAGATATTTCTACGTTTAAGCGCTCTTTTAACACCATTTAACGTGCAGAATGTAATGCATGCCAGTTCCAACTTCGAATAAAGCGGAACAGCTCGCAAATCTCGATGATTTCGTCGATATTGACCAAAACTAACCGTCATTTCCTTCCCGTTTGAGAAATTTCGACGTTTAAGCGCTGTTTTTACTAAAAGTAACGTGCAGAATGTAATACACGCCAGGTCATGCTTCGAAACAAGCGGAACAGCTCGCAAATCTCGATTATTTCGTCGATATTGACCAAAACTAACCGTCATTTCCTTCCCGTTTGAGAAATTTCGACGCTTAAGCGCTCTTTTTACACCATTTAACGTGCAGAATGTAATTCATGCCAGTTTCAACGTCGAACAAAGCGGAACAGCTCGCAAATCTCGATGATTTCGTCGATATTGACCAAAACTAACTGACATTTCCTACCCGTTTGAGAAATTTCGACGTTTAAGCGCTCTTTTTACTAAAAGTAACGTGCAGAATGTAATACACGCCAGTTCCTGCTTCGGAACAAGCGGAACTGCTCGCAAATCTCGATGATTTTGTCGATTTTGACCAAAACTAACTGTCACTTCCTTCCCGTTTGAGATGTTTCGACGTTTAAGCGCTCTTTTAACACCATTCAACGTGCAGAATGTAATCCATGCCAGTTCCAACGTCTAAACAAGCGGAACAGCTCAAAATCTCGATGATTTCGTGGATATTGACCAAAACTAACCGTCATTTCCTTCCCGTTTGAGATATTTCGACGTTTAAGCGTTCTTCTTACTCCATTTAACGTGCAGAATGTAATGCATGCCGGTTTCAACGTCGAAAGAAGCGGAACAGCTAGCAAATCTCGTTGATTTCGTCGATTTTGACCAAAACTAACCGTCATTTCCTTCCTGTTTGAGATATTTCTACGTTTAAGCGCTCTTTTTACTCCATTTAACGTTCAGAATGTAATGCATGCCAGCTTCAACGTCGAAACAAGCGGAACAGCCAGCAAATCTCGATGATTTCGTCGATTTTGACGAAATCTAACCGTCATTTCCTTCCCGTTTGAGATATTTCGACGTTTAAGCGCTCTTTTTACTCCATTCAACGTGCAGAATGTAATCCTTGCCAGTATCAACGTTTAAACAAGCGGAACAGCTCGCAAATCTCGACGATTTCGCCGATTTTGACGAAATCTAACCGTCATTTCCTTCCCGTTTGAGATATTTCGACGTTTAAGCTCCCTTTTTACTCCATTCAACGTGCAGAATGTAATCCATGCCAGTTTCAACGTTTAAACAAGCGGAACAGCTCGCAAATCTCGATGATTTCGTCGATTTTGACCAAATCTAACAGTCATTTAGTTCCCGTTTGAGATATTTCGACGTTTAAGCGCTCTTTGTACTCCATATAACGTGCAGAATGTAATGCATGCCAGTTCCAACGTCGAATAAAGCGGAACAGCTCGCAAATCTCGATGATTTCGTCGATATTGAAGAAAACTAACTGACATTTCCTACCCGTTTGAGAAATTTCGACGTTTAAGCGCTCTTTTTACTAAAAGTAACGTGCAGAATGTAATACACGCCAGGTCCTGCTTCGAAACAAGCGGAACTGCTCGCCAATCTCGATGATTTTGTCGATTTTGACCAAAACTAACTGTCATTTCCTTCCCGTTTGAGATATTTCGACGTTTAAACGCTCTTTTTACTCCATTTATCGTCTAGAATGTAGTACACTCCAGACTCAGCTTCGAAACAAATGGAACAGCTAGCAAATCTCGATGATTTCGTCGATTTTGACCAAAACTAACCGTCATTTCCTTCCCGTTTGAGATATTTCTACGTTTAAGAGCTCTTTTAACTCCATTCAACGTGCAGAATGTAATCCATGCCAGTTTTAACGTTTAAACAAGCGGAACAGCTCGCAAATCTCGATGATTTCGTCGATTTTGACGAAATCTAACCGTCATTTAGTTCCCGTTTGAGATATTTCGACGTTTAAGCGCTATTTTTACTCCATATAACGTGCAGAATGTAATGCATGCTGGTTTCAACGTCGAAAGAAGCGGAAATGCTAGCAAATCTCGATGATTTCGTCGATCTTGACGAAATCTAACCGTCATTTCCTTCCCGTTTGAGATATTTCGACGTTTAAGCGCTCTTTTTACACCATTTAGCGTGCAGAATGTAATACGCGCCAGTTTCAGCTTCGAAACAAGAGGAACAGCTCGCAAACCTCGATTATTTCGCCGATATTGACCAAAACTAACCGTCATTACCATCCCGTTTGAGATATTTCGACGTTTAAGCGCACTTTTAACTCCATTTAACGTGCAGAATGTAATGCATGCCAGTTCCAACGTCGAAAGAAGCGGAACAGCTAGCAAATCTCGGTGATTTCGTCGATTTTGACCAAACCTAACCGTCATTTCCTTCCCGTTTGAGATATTTCGACGTTTAGACGCTCTTTTTACTAAAAGTAACTTGCAGAATGTAATACACGCCAGTTCCTGCTTCGAAACAAGCGGAACTGCTCGCAAATCTCGATGACTTTGTCGATTTTGACAAAAACTAACTGTCATTTCCTTCCCGTTTGAGATATTTCGACGTTTAAACGCTCTTTTTACTCCATTTATCCTGTAGAATGTAATACACTCCATGCTCAGCTTCGAAACAAATGGAACAGCTAGCAAATCTCGATGATTTCGTCGATTTTGATCAAAACTAACCGTCATTTCCTTCCTGTTTGAGAAATTTCGACGTTTAAGCGCTCTTTTTACTAAAAGTAACGTGCAGAATGTAATACACGCCAGGTCCTGCTTCGAAACAAGCGGAAATGCTAGCAAATCACGATGATTTTGTCGATGTTGACGAAATCTAACCGTCATTTCCTTCCCGATTGAGATATTTCGACGTTTAAGCGCTCTTTTTGCTCCATTCAACGTGCAGAATGTAACCCATGCCAGTTTCAACGTTTAAACAAGCGGAACAGCTAGCAAATCTCGATGATTTCGTCGATTTTGTCCAAATCTAACCGTCATTTAGTTCCCGCTTGAGATATTTCTACGTTTAAACGCTCTTTTTACTAAAAGTAACGTGCAGAATGTAATACACGCCAGTTCCTGCTTCGAAACAAGCGGAACTGCTCGTAAATCTCGATGATTTCGTCGATTTTGACCAAATCTAACCGTCATTTAGTTCCCGTTTGAGATATTTCGACGTTTAAGCGCTCTTTTTACTCCATATAACGTGCAGAATGTAATGCATGCCAGTTTCAACATCTAAACAAGCGGAATAGCTCGCACATCTCGATGATTTCCTCTATTTTGGCGAAAACTGACCGTCATTTCCTTCCCGTTTGAGAAATTTCGACGTTTAAGCGCTCTTTTTACTAAAAGTAACGTGCAGAATGTAATGCACGCCAGTTTCAACGTCGAAACAAGCGGAACAGCTAGCAAATCTCGATGATTTCGTCGATTTTGACCAAAACTAACCGTCATTTCCTTCCCGTTTGAGATATTTCGACGTTTAAGCGCCCTTCTTACTCCATATATCTTGCAGAACGTAGTGCATTCCAGTTTCAACGTCTAAACAAGCGGAACAGCTCGCAAATCTCGATGATTTCGTCGATTTTGACAAAAACTAACCGTCATTTCCTTCCCGTTTGAGAAATTTCGACGTTTAAGCGCTCTTTTTACTAAAAGTAACGTGCAGAATGTAATACACGCCAGTTCCTGCTTCGAAACAAGCGGAACTGCTCGCAAATCTCGATGATTTCGTCGATTTTGACTAAATCTAACCGTCATTTAGTTCCCGTTTGAGATATTTCGACGTTTAAGCGCTCTTTTTACTCCATATAACGTGCAGAATGTAATGCATGCCAGTTGCTACGTCGAAAGAAGCGGAACAGCTAGCAAATCTCGATGATTTTGTCGATTTTGACCAAAACTAACTGTCATTTCCTTCCCGTTTGAGATATTTCGACGTTTAACCGCACTTTTTACTCCATTTATCGTGTAGAATGTAATACACTCCAGACTCAGCTTCGAAACAAATGGAACAGCTAGCAAATCTCGATGATTTCGTCGATTTTGACCAAAACTAACCGTCATTTCCTTCCCGTTTGAGATATTTCGACGTTTAAACGCTCTTTTTACTAAAAGTGACGTGCAGAATGTAATTCATGCCAGTTTCAACGTCGAATAAAGCGGAACAGCTCGCAAATCTCGATGATTTCGTCGATATTGACCAAAACTAACCGACATTTCCTTCCCGTTTGAGAAATTTCGACGTTTAAGCGCTCTTTTTACTAAAAGTAACTTGCAGAATGTAATGCATGCCGGTTTCAACGTCGAAAGAAGCGGAACAGCTAGCAAATCTCGATGATTTTGTCGATTTTGACCAAAACTAACTGTCATTTCCTTCCCGTTTGAGATATTTGGACGTTTAAGCGCTCTTTTTACTAAAAGTAACGTGCAGAATGTAATGCATGCCAGTTCCAACGTCGAATAAAGCGGAACAGCTCGCAAATCTCGATGACTTTGTCGATTTTGACAAAAACTAACTGTCATTTCCTTCCCGTTTGAGATATTTCGACATTTAAACGCTCTTTTTACTCCATTTATCGTGTAGAATGTAGTACACTCCAGACTCAGCTTCGAAACAAATGGAACAGCTAGCAAATCTCGATGATTTCGTCGATTTTGACCAAAACTAACCGTCATTTCCTTCCCGTTTGAGATATTTCTACGTTTAAGCGCTCTTTTAACACCATTTAACGTGCAGAATGTAATGCATGCCAGTTCCAACTTCGAATAAAGCGGAACAGCTCGCAAATCTCGATGATTTCGTCGATATTGACCAAAACTAACCGTCATTTCCTTCCCGTTTGAGAAATTTCGACGTTTAAGCGCTCTTTTTACTAAAAGTAACGTGCAGAATGTAATTCATGCCAGTTTCCACGTCGAATAAAGCGGAACAGCTCGCAAATCTCGATGATTTCGTGGATATTGACCAAAACTAACCGTCATTTCCTTCCCGTTTGAGATATTTCTACGTTTAAGAGCTCTTTTAACTCCATTCAACGTGCAGAATGTAATCCATGCCAGTTTTAACGTTTAAACAAGCGGAACAGCTCGCAAATCTCGATGATTTCGTCGATTTTGACGAAATCTAACCGTCATTTAGTTCCCGTTTGAGATATTTCGACGTTTAAGCGCTATTTTTACTCCATATAACGTGCAGAATGTAATGCATGCCAGTTTCAACATCTAACCAAGCGGAGCAGCTCGCAAATCTCGATGATTTCCCCTATTTTGGAGAAAACTGACCGTCATTTCCTTCCCGTTTGAGATATTTCGACGTTTAAACGCTCTTTTTACTAAAAGTAACGTGCAGAATGTAATGCACGCCACTTTCAACGTCGAAACAAGCGGAACAGCTAGCAAATCTCGATGATTTCGCCGATTTTGACCAAAACTAACCGTCATTTCCTTCCCGTTTGAGATATTTCGACGTTTAAGCGCTCTTTTTACTCCATATATCGTGCAGAATGTAGTGCATTCCAGTTTCAACGTCTAAACAAGCGGAACAGCTCGCAAATCTCGATGATTTCGTCGATATTGACCAAAACTAACCCACATTTCCTTCCCGTTTGAGAAATTTCGACGTTTAAGCGCTCTTTTTACTAAAAGTAACGTGCAGAATGTAATACACGCCAGGTCCTGCTTCGAAACAAGCGGAACTGCTCGCAAATCTCGATGATTTCGTCGATTTTGAACAAATCTAACCGTCATATAGTTCCCGTTTGAGATATTTCGACGTTTAAGCGCTCTTTTTACTCCATATAACGTGCAGAATGTAATGCATGCTGGTTTCAACGTCGAAAGAAGCGGAAAAGCTAGCAAATCTCGATGATTTCGTCGATCTTGACGAAATCTAACCGTCATTTCCTTCCCGTTTGAGATATTTCGACGTTTAAGCGCTCTTTTTACACCATTTAGCGTGCAGAATGTAATACACTCCATGCTCAGCTTCGAAACAAGAGGAACAGCTCGCAAACCTCGATTATTTCGCCGATATTGACCAAAACTAACCGTCATTACCATCCCGTTTGAGATATTTCGACGTTTAAGCGCACTTTTAACTCCATTTAACGTGCAGAATGTAATGCATGCCAGTT
>NW_027185214.1:0-18196 GCF_040668555.2 Bombus flavifrons
CCATATATAACGTTATACGTCATAACGGTAATACTATATAACGTTATACGTTATAACGTAATACTATATAACGTTATACGTTATAACGGTAATACTATATAACGATATACGTTATATGGTAATACTATATAACGTTATACGTTATAACGTAATACTATATAACGTTAT
This sequence comes from Bombus flavifrons, assembly GCF_040668555.2. Taxonomy (NCBI): domain Eukaryota; kingdom Metazoa; phylum Arthropoda; class Insecta; order Hymenoptera; family Apidae; genus Bombus; species Bombus flavifrons. The sequence goes on from NW_027185214.1 coordinate 169, forward strand.
ACGTTATAACGTAATACTATATAACGTTATACGTTATAACGTAATACTATATAATGTTATACGTTATAACGTAATACTATATAACGTTATACGTTATAACGTAATACTATATAACGTTATACGTTATAACGTAATACTACATAACGTTATACGTTATAACGTAATACTATATAACGTTATACGTTATAACGTAATACTATATAATGTTATACGTTATAACGTAATACTATATAACGTCATACGTTATAACGTAATACTATATAACGTTATACGTTACATGGTGATACTATATAACGTTATACGTTATAACGTAATACTATAAAACGTTATACGTTATAACGTAATACTATATAACGTTATACGTTATAACGTAATACTATATAACGTTATACGTTATAACGTAATACTATATAACGTTATACGTTATATGGTGAAACTATATAACGTTATAACGTAATACTATATAACGCTATACGATATATGGTAATACCATATAACGTTATACGTCATAACGTAATACTATATAACGTTATACGTTATAACGTAATACTATATAACGTTATACGTTATAAGGTAATACTATATAACGATATACGTTATATGGTAATACTATATAACGTTATACGTTATAACGTAATACTATATAACGTTATACGTTATAACGTAATACTATATAACGTTATACGTTATAACGTAATACTATATAACGTTATACGTTATAACGTAATACTATATAACGTTATACGTTATATGGTGATACTATATAACGTTATAACGTAATACTATATAACGTTATAAGTTATAACTTAATACTATATAACGTTATACGTTATAACGTAATACTATATAACGTTATACGTTATAACGTAATACTATATAACGTTATACGTTATATGGTGATACTATATAACGTTATAACGTAATACCATATAACGTTTATACGTTATAACGTAATACTATATAACGTTATACGGTATAACGTAATACTATATAACGTTATACGTCATAACGTAATACTATATAACGTTATACGTCATAACGTAATACTATATAACGTTATACGTTATAACGTAATACTATATAACGTTATACGGTATAACGTAATACTATATAACGTCATACGTCATAACGTAATATTATATAACGTTATACGTCATAACGTAATACTATATAACGTTATACGTTATAACGTAATACTATATAACGTTATACGTTATAAGGTAATACTATATAACGATATACGTTATATGGTAATACTATATAACGTTATACGTTATAACGTAATACTATATAACGTTATACGTTATAACGTAATACTATATAACGTTATACGTTATAACGTAATACTATATAATGTTATACGTTATAACGTAATACTATATAACGTTATACGTTATAACGTAATACTATATAACGTTATACGTTATAACGTAATACTACATAACGTTATACGTTATAACGTAATACTATATAACGTTATACGTTATAACGTAATACTATATAATGTTATACGTTATAACGTAATACTATATAACGTCATACGTTATAACGTAATACTATATAACGTTATACGTTACATGGTGATACTATATAACGTTATACGTTATAACGTAATACTATAAAACGTTATACGTTATAACGTAATACTATATAACGTTATACGTTATAACGTAATACTATATAACGTTATACGTTATAACGTAATACTATATAACGTTATACGTTATATGGTGAAACTATATAACGTTATAACGTAATACTATATAACGCTATACGTTATATGGTAATACCATATAACGTTATACGTCATAACGTAATACTATATAACGTTATACGTTATAACGTAATACTATATAACGTTATACGTTATAAGGTAATACTATATAACGATATACGTTATATGGTAATACTATATAACGTTATACGTTATAACGTAATACTATATAACGTTATACGTTATAACGTAATACTATATAACGTTATACGTTATAACGTAATACTATATAACGTTATACGTTATAACGTAATACTATATAACGTTATACGTTATATGGTGATACTATATAACGTTATAACGTAATACTATATAACGTTATACGTTATAACTTAATACTATATAACGTTATACGTTATAACGTAATACTATATAACGTTATACGTTATAACGTAATACTATATAACGTTATACGTTATATGGTGATACTATATAACGTTATAACGTAATACCATATAACGTTATACGTTATAACGTAATACTATATAACGTTATACGGTATAACGTAATACTATATAACGTTATACGTCATAACGTAATACTATATAACGTTATACGTCATAACGTAATACTATATAACGTTATACGTTATAACGTAATACTATATAACGTTATACGGTATAACGTAATACTATATAACGTCATACGTCATAACGTAATATTATATAACGTTATACGTCATAACGTAATACTATATAACGTTATACGTTATAACGTAATACTATATATCGTTATACGTTATAACGTAATACTATATAACGTTATACGTTATAACGTAACTCTATATAACGTTATACGTTATAACGTAATACTATATAACGTTATACGTTATAACGTAATACTATATAATGTTATACGTTATAACGTAATACTATATAACGTTATACGTTATAACGTTATACGTTATAACGTAATACTATATAACGTTATACGTTATAACGTAATACTATATAACGTTATACGTTATAACGTAATACTATATAACGTTATACGTTATAACGTAATACTATATAACGTTATACGTTATATGGTGAAACTATATAACGTTATAACGTAATACTATATAACGCTATACGTTATATGGTAATACCATATAACGTTATACGTCATAACGTAATACTATATAACGTTATACGTTATAACGTAATACTATATAACGTTATACGTTATAAGGTAATACTATATAACGATTTACGTTATATGGTAATACTATATAACGTTATACGTTATAACGTAATACTATATAACGTTATACGTTATAACGTAATACTATATAACGTTATACGTTATAACGTAATACTATATAACGTTATACGTTATAACGTAATACTATATAACGTTATACGTTATATGGTGATACTATATAACGTTATAACGTAATACTATATAACGTTATACGTTATAACTTAATACTATATAACGTTATACGTTATAACGTAATACTATATAACGTTATACGTTATAACGTAATACTATATAACGTTATACGTTATAACGTAATACTATATAACGTTATACGTTATATGGTGATACTATATAACGTTATAACGTAATACTATATAACGTTATACGTTATAACGTAATACTATATAACGTTATACGTTATAACGTAATACTATATAACGTTATACGTTATATGGTGATACTATATAACGTTATAACGTAATACTATATAACGCTATACGTTATATGGTAATACCATATAACGTTATACGTCATAACGTAATACTATATAACGTTATACGTTATAACGTAATACTATATAACGTTATACGTTATAAGGTAATACTATATAACGATATACGTTATATGGTAATACTATATAACGTTATACGTTATAACGTAATACTATATAACGTTATACGTTATAACGTAATACTATATAACGTTATACGTTATAACGTAATACTATATAACGTTATACGTTATAAGGTAATACTATATAACGATATACGTTATATGGTAATACTATATAACGTTATACGTTATAACGTAATACTATATAACGTTATACGTTATAACGTAATACTATATAACGTTATACGTTATATGGTGATACTATATAACGTTATAACGTAATACTATATAACGTTATACGTTATAACGTAATACTATATAACGTTATACGTTATAACGTAATACTATATAACGTTATACGTTATATGGTGATACTATATAACGTTATAACGTAATACTATATAACGCTATACGTTATAACGTAATACTATATAACGTTATACGTTATAACGTAATACTATATAACGTTATACGTTATAAGGTAATACTATATAACGATATACGTTATATGGTAATACTATATAACGTTATACGTTATAACGTAATACTATATAACGTTATACGTTATAACGTAATACTATATAACGTTATACGTTATAACGTAATACTATATAACGTTATACGTTATATGGTAATACTATATAACGTTATACGTTATAACGTAATACTATATAACGTTATACGTTATAACGTAATACTATATAACGTTATACGTTATAACGTAATACTATATAACGTTATACGTTATAAGGTAATACTATATAACGATATACGTTATATGGTAATACTATATAACGTTATACGTTATAACGTAATACTATATAACGTTATACGTTATAACGTAATACTATATAACGTTATACGTTATATGGTGATACTATATAACGTTATAACGTAATACTATATAACGTTATACGTTATAACGTAATACTATATAACGTTATACGTTATAACGTAATACTATATAACGTTATACGTTATATGGTGATACTATATAACGTTATAACGTAATACTATATAACGCTATACGTTATAACGTAATACTATATAACGTTATACGTTATAACGTAATACTATATAACGTTATACGTTATAAGGTAATACTATATAACGATATACGTTATATGGTAATACTATATAACGTTATACGTTATAACGTAATACTATATAACGTTATACGTTATAACGTAATACTATATAACGTTATACGTTATAACGTAATACTATATAACGTTATACGTTATAAGGTAATACTATATAACGATATACGTTATATGGTAATACTATATAACGTTATACGTTATAACGTAATACTATATAACGTTATACGTTATAACGTAATACTATATAACGTTATACGTTATAACGTAATACTATATAACGTTATACGTTATAACGTAATACTATATAACGTTATACGTTATATGGTGATACTATATAACGTTATAACGTAATACTATATAACGTTATACGTTATAACTTAATACTATATAACGTTATACGTTATAACGTAATACTATATAACGTTATACGTTATAACGTAATACTATATAACGTTATACGTTATAACGTAATACTATATAACGTTATACGTTATAACGTAATACTATATAACGTTATACGTTATAACGTAATACTATATAACGTTATACGTCACATGGTGATACTATATAACGTTATACGTTATAACGTAATACTATATAACGTTATACGTTATAACGTAATACTATATAACGTTATACGTTATAACGTAATACTATATAACGTTATACGTTATAACGTACTACTATATAATGTTATACGTTATAACGTAATACTATATAACGTTATACGTTATAACGTTATACGTTATAACGTAATACTATATAACGTTATACGTTATAACGTTATACGTTATAACGTAATACTATATAACGTTATACGTTATAACGTAATACTATATAACGTTATACGTTATATGGTGAAACTATATAACGTTATAACGTAATACTATATAACGCTATACGTTATATGGTAATACCATATAACGTTATACGTCATAACGTAATACTATATAACGTTATACGTTATAACGTAATACTATATAACGTTATACGTTATAAGGTAATACTATATAACGATATACGTTATATGGTAATACTATATAACGTTATACGTTATAACGTAATACTATATAACGTTATACGTTATAACGTAATACTATATAACGTTATACGTTATAACGTAATACTATATAATGTTATACGTTATAACGTAATACTATATAACGTTATACGTTATAACGTAATACTATATAACGTTATACGTTATAACGTAATACTACATAACGTTATACGTTATAACGTAATACTATATAACGTTATACGTTATAACGTAATACTATATAATGTTATACGTTATAACGTAATACTATATAACGTCATACGTTATAACGTAATACTATATAACGTTATACGTTACATGGTGATACTATATAACGTTATACGTTATAACGTAATACTATAAAACGTTATACGTTATAACGTAATACTATATAACGTTATACGTTATAACGTAATACTATATAACGTTATACGTTATAACGTAATACTATATAACGTTATACGTTATAACGTAATACTATATAACGTTATACGTTACATGGTGATACTATATAACGTTATACGTTATAACGTAATACTATATAACGTTATACGTTATAACGTAATACTATATAACGTTATACGTTATAACGTAATACTATATAACGTTATACGTTATAACGTAATACTATATAACGTTATACGTTATAACGTAATACTATATAACGTTATACGTTATAACGTAATACTATATATCGTTATACGTTATAACGTAATACTATATATCGTTATACGTTATAACGTAATACTATATAACGTTATACGTTATAACGTAATACTATATAACGTTATACGTTATAACGTAATACTATATAACGTTATACGTTATAACGTAATACTATATAACGTTATACGTTATAACGTACTACTATATAACGTTATACGTTATAACGTAATACTATATAACGTTATACGTTATAACGTTATACGTTATAACGTAATACTATATAACGTTATACGTTATAACGTTATACGTTATAACGTAATACTATATAACGTTATACGTTATAACGTAATACGTTATAACGTAATACTATATAACGTTATACGTTATAACGTAATACTATATAACGTTATACGTTATAACGTAATACTATATAACGTTATACGTTATAACGTAATACTATATAACGTTATACGTTACATGGTGATACTATATAACGTTATACGTTATAACGTAATACTATATAACGTTATACGTTATAACGTAATACTATATAACGTTATACGTTATAACGTAATACTATATAACGTTATACGTTATAACGTAATACTATATAACGTTATACGTTATAACGTAATACTATATAACGTTATACGTTATAACGTTATACGTTATAACGTAATACTATATAACGTTATACGTTATAACGTAATACTATATAACGTTATACGTTATATGGTCAAACTATATAACGTTATAACGTAATACTATATAACGTTATACGTTATAACGTAATACTATATAACGTTATACGTTATAACGTAATACTATATAACGTTATACGTTATAACGTAATACTATATAACGTTATACGTTATAACGTTATACGTTATAACGTAATACTATATAACGTTATACGTTATAACGTAATACTATATAACGTTATACGTTATATGGTGAAACTATATAACGTTATAACGTAATACTATATAACGCTATACGTTATATGGTAATACCATATAACGTTATACGTCATAACGTAATACTATATAACGTTATACGTTATAACGTAATACTATATAACGTTATACGTTATAAGGTAATACTATATAACGATATACGTTATATGGTAATACTATATAACGTTATACGTTATAACGTAATACTATATAACGTTATACGTTATAACGTAATACTATATAACGTTATACGTTATAACGTAATACTATATAACGTTATACGTTATAACGTAATACTATATAACGTTATACGTTATATGGTGATACTATATAACGTTATAACGTAATACTATATAACGTTATACGTTATAACGTAATACTATATAACGTTATACGGTATAACGTAATACTATATAACGTTATACGTCATAACGTAATACTATATAACGTTATACGTCATAACGTAATACTATATAACGCTATACGTTATATGGTAATACCATATAACGTTATACGTCATAACGTAATACTATATAACGTTATACGTTATAACGTAATACTATATAACGTTATACGTTATAAGGTAATACTATATAACGATTTACGTTATATGGTAATACTATATAACGTTATACGTTATAACGTAATACTATATAACGTTATACGTTATAACGTAATACTATATAACGTTATACGTTATAACGTAATACTATATAACGTTATACGTTATAACGTAATACTATATAACGTTATACGTTATATGGTGATACTATATAACGTTATAACGTAATACTATATAACGTTATACGTTATAACTTAATACTATATAACGTTATACGTTATAACGTAATACTATATAACGTTATACGTTATAACGTAATACTATATAACGTTATACGTTATAACGTAATACTATATAACGTTATACGTTATATGGTGATACTATATAACGTTATAACGTAATACTATATAACGTTATACGTTATAACGTAATACTATATAACGTTATACGTTATAACGTAATACTATATAACGTTATACGTTATATGGTGATACTATATAACGTTATAACGTAATACTATATAACGCTATACGTTATATGGTAATACCATATAACGTTATACGTCATAACGTAATACTATATAACGTTATACGTTATAACGTAATACTATATAACGTTATACGTTATAAGGTAATACTATATAACGATATACGTTATATGGTAATACTATATAACGTTATACGTTATAACGTAATACTATATAACGTTATACGTTATAACGTAATACTATATAACGTTATACGTTATAACGTAATACTATATAACGTTATACGTTATAAGGTAATACTATATAACGATATACGTTATATGGTAATACTATATAACGTTATACGTTATAACGTAATACTATATAACGTTATACGTTATAACGTAATACTATATAACGTTATACGTTATATGGTGATACTATATAACGTTATAACGTAATACTATATAACGTTATACGTTATAACGTAATACTATATAACGTTATACGTTATAACGTAATACTATATAACGTTATACGTTATATGGTGATACTATATAACGTTATAACGTAATACTATATAACGCTATACGTTATAACGTAATACTATATAACGTTATACGTTATAACGTAATACTATATAACGTTATACGTTATAAGGTAATACTATATAACGATATACGTTATATGGTAATACTATATAACGTTATACGTTATAACGTAATACTATATAACGTTATACGTTATAACGTAATACTATATAACGTTATACGTTATAACGTAATACTATATAACGTTATACGTTATAAGGTAATACTATATAACGATATACGTTATATGGTAATACTATATAACGTTATACGTTATAACGTAATACTATATAACGTTATACGTTATAACGTAATACTATATAACGTTATACGTTATAACGTAATACTATATAACGTTATACGTTATAACGTAATACTATATAACGTTATACGTTATATGGTGATACTATATAACGTTATAACGTAATACTATATAACGTTATACGTTATAACTTAATACTATATAACGTTATACGTTATAACGTAATACTATATAACGTTATACGTTATAACGTACTACTATATAATGTTATACGTTATAACGTAATACTATATAACGTTATACGTTATAACGTTATACGTTATAACGTAATACTATATAACGTTATACGTTATAACGTTATACGTTATAACGTAATACTATATAACGTTATACGTTATAACGTAATACTATATAACGTTATACGTTATATGGTGAAACTATATAACGTTATAACGTAATACTATATAACGCTATACGTTATATGGTAATACCATATAACGTTATACGTCATAACGTAATACTATATAACGTTATACGTTATAACGTAATACTATATAACGTTATACGTTATAAGGTAATACTATATAACGATATACGTTATATGGTAATACTATATAACGTTATACGTTATAACGTAATACTATATAACGTTATACGTTATAACGTAATACTATATAACGTTATACGTTATAACGTAATACTATATAATGTTATACGTTATAACGTAATACTATATAACGTTATACGTTATAACGTAATACTATATAACGTTATACGTTATAACGTAATACTACATAACGTTATACGTTATAACGTAATACTATATAACGTTATACGTTATAACGTAATACTATATAATGTTATACGTTATAACGTAATACTATATAACGTCATACGTTATAACGTAATACTATATAACGTTATACGTTACATGGTGATACTATATAACGTTATACGTTATAACGTAATACTATAAAACGTTATACGTTATAACGTAATACTATATAACGTTATACGTTATAACGTAATACTATATAACGTTATACGTTATAACGTAATACTATATAACGTTATACGTTATAACGTAATACTATATAACGTTATACGTTACATGGTGATACTATATAACGTTATACGTTATAACGTAATACTATATAACGTTATACGTTATAACGTAATACTATATAACGTTATACGTTATAACGTAATACTATATAACGTTATACGTTATAACGTAATACTATATAACGTTATACGTTATAACGTAATACTATATAACGTTATACGTTATAACGTAATACTATATATCGTTATACGTTATAACGTAATACTATATATCGTTATACGTTATAACGTAATACTATATAACGTTATACGTTATAACGTAATACTATATAACGTTATACGTTATAACGTAATACTATATAACGTTATACGTTATAACGTAATACTATATAACGTTATACGTTATAACGTACTACTATATAACGTTATACGTTATAACGTAATACTATATAACGTTATACGTTATAACGTTATACGTTATAACGTAATACTATATAACGTTATACGTTATAACGTTATACGTTATAACGTAATACTATATAACGTTATACGTTATAACGTAATACGTTATAACGTAATACTATATAACGTTATACGTTATAACGTAATACTATATAACGTTATACGTTATAACGTAATACTATATAACGTTATACGTTATAACGTAATACTATATAACGTTATACGTTACATGGTGATACTATATAACGTTATACGTTATAACGTAATACTATATAACGTTATACGTTATAACGTAATACTATATAACGTTATACGTTATAACGTAATACTATATAACGTTATACGTTATAACGTACTACTATATAATGTTATACGTTATAACGTAATACTATATAACGTTATACGTTATAACGTTATACGTTATAACGTAATACTATATAACGTTATACGTTATAACGTAATACTATATAACGTTATACGTTATATGGTGAAACTATATAACGTTATAACGTAATACTATATAACGTTATACGTTATAACGTAATACTATATAACGTTATACGGTATAACGTAATACTATATAACGTTATACGTCATAACGTAATACTATATAACGCTATACGTCATAACGTAATACTATATAACGTTATACGTTATAACGTAATACTATATATCGTTATACGTTATAACGTAATACTATATAACGTTATACGTTATAACGTAACACTATATAACGTTAAACGTTATAACGCAATATTTTATAACGTTATACGTTATAACGTAATACTATATAACGTTATACGTTACATGGTGATACTATATAACGTTATACGTTATAACGTAATACTATATAATGTTATACGTTATAACGTAATACTATATAACGTTATACGGTATAACGTAATACTATATAACGTTATACGTCATAACGTAATACTATATAACGTTATACGTCATAACGTAATACTATATAACGTTATACGTTATAACGTAATACTATATAACGTTATACGTTATAACGTAATACTATATAACGTTATACGTTATAACGTTATACGTTATAACGTAATACTATATAACGTTATACGTTATAACGTAATACTATATAACGTTATACGTTATATGGTCAAACTATATAACGTTATAACGTAATACTATATAACGTTATACGTTATAACGTAATACTATATAACGTTATACGTTATAACGTAATACTATATAACGTAATACTATATAACGTTATACGTTATAACGTAATACTATATAACGTTATACGTTATAACGTTATACGTTATAACGTAATACTATATAACGTTATACGTTATAACGTAATACTATATAACGTTATACGTTATAACGTAATACTATATAACGTTATACGTTATAACGTTATACGTTATAACGTAATACTATATAACGTTATACGTTATAACGTAATACTATATAACGTTATACGTTATATGGTCAAACTATATAACGTTATAACGTAATACTATATAACGTTATACGTTATAACGTAATACTATATAACGTTATACGTTATAACGTAATACTATATAACGTTATACGTTATATGGTGATACTATATAACGTTATAACGTAATACTATATAACGTTATACGTTATAACTTAATACTATATAACGTTATACGTTATAACGTAATACTATATAACGTTATACGTTATATGGTGATACTATATAACGTTATAACGTAATACTATATAACGTTATACGTTATAACGTAATACTATATAACGTTATACGTTATAACGTAATACTATATAACGTTATACGTTATATGGTCAAACTATATAACGTTATAACGTAATACTATATAACGTTATACGTTATAACGTAATACTATATAACGTTATACGTTATAACGTAATACTATATAACGTAATACTATATAACGTTATACGTTATAACGTAATACTATATAACGTTATACGTTATAACGTTATACGTTATAACGTAATACTATATAACGTTATACGTTATAACGTAATACTATATAACGTTATACGTTATAACGTAATACTATATAACGTTATACGTTATAACGTTATACGTTATAACGTAATACTATATAACGTTATACGTTATAACGTAATACTATATAACGTTATACGTTATATGGTCAAACTATATAACGTTATAACGTAATACTATATAACGTTATACGTTATAACGTAATACTATATAACGTTATACGTTATAACGTAATACTATATAACGTTATACGTTATATGGTGATACTATATAACGTTATAACGTAATACTATATAACGTTATACGTTATAACTTAATACTATATAACGTTATACGTTATAACGTAATACTATATAACGTTATACGTTATATGGTGATACTATATAACGTTATAACGTAATACTATATAACGTTATACGTTATAACGTAATACTATATAACGTTATACGGTATAACGTAATACTATATAACGTTATACGTCATAACGTAATACTATATAACGCTATACGTCATAACGTAATACTATATAACGTTATACGTTATAACGTAATACTATATATCGTTATACGTTATAACGTAATACCATATAACGTTATACGTTATAACGTAACACTATATAACGTTAAACGTTATAACGCAATATTTTATAACGTTATACGTTATAACGTAATACTATATAACGTTATACGTTACATGGTGATACTATATAACGTTATACGTTATAACGTAATACTATATAATGTTATACGTTATAACGTAATACTATATAACGTTATACGGTATAACGTAATACTATATAACGTTATACGTCATAACGTAATACTATATAACGTTATACGTCATAACGTAATACTATATAACGTTATACGTTATAACGTAATACTATATATCGTTATACGTTATAACGTAATACTATATAACGTTATACGTTATAACGTAATACTATATAACGTTATACGTTATAACGTAATACTATATAACGTTATACGTTATAACGTAATACTATATAACGTTATACGTTACATGGTGATACTATATAACGTTATACGTTATAACGTAATACTATATAACGTTATACGTTATAACGTAATACTATATAACGTTATACGTTATAACGTAATACTATATAACGTTATACGTTATAACGTACTACTATATAATGTTATACGTTATAACGTAATACTATATAACGTTATACGTTATAACGTTATACGTTATAACGTAATACTATATAACGTTATACGTTATAACGTAATACTATATAACGTTATACGTTATATGGTGAAACTATATAACGTTATAACGTAATACTATATAACGTTATACGTTATAACGTAATACTATATAACGTTATACGGTATAACGTAATACTATATAACGTTATACGTCATAACGTAATACTATATAACGCTATACGTCATAACGTAATACTATATAACGTTATACGTTATAACGTAATACTATATATCGTTATACGTTATAACGTAATACTATATAACGTTATACGTTATAACGTAACACTATATAACGTTAAACGTTATAACGCAATATTTTATAACGTTATACGTTATAACGTAATACTATATAACGTTATACGTTACATGGTGATACTATATAACGTTATACGTTATAACGTAATACTATATAATGTTATACGTTATAACGTAATACTATATGACGTTATACGGTATAACGTAATACTATATAACGTTATACGTCATAACGTAATACTATATAACGTTATACGTCATAACGTAATACTATATAACGTTATACGTTATAACGTAATACTATATAACGTTATACGTTATAACGTAATACTATATAACGTTATACGTTATAACGTTATACGTTATAACGTAATACTATATAACGTTATACGTTATAACGTAATACTATATAACGTTATACGTTATATGGTCAAACTATATAACGTTATAACGTAATACTATATAACGTTATACGTTATAACGTAATACTATATAACGTTATACGTTATAACGTAATACTATATAACGTAATACTATATAACGTTATACGTTATAACGTAATACTATATAACGTTATACGTTATAACGTTATACGTTATAACGTAATACTATATAACGTTATACGTTATAACGTAATACTATATAACGTTATACGTTATAACGTAATACTATATAACGTTATACGTTATAACGTTATACGTTATAACGTAATACTATATAACGTTATACGTTATAACGTAATACTATATAACGTTATACGTTATATGGTCAAACTATATAACGTTATAACGTAATACTATATAACGTTATACGTTATAACGTAATACTATATAACGTTATACGTTATAACGTAATACTATATAACGTTATACGTTATATGGTGATACTATATAACGTTATAACGTAATACTATATAACGTTATACGTTATAACTTAATACTATATAACGTTATACGTTATAACGTAATACTATATAACGTTATACGTTATATGGTGATACTATATAACGTTATAACGTAATACTATATAACGTTATACGTTATAACGTAATACTATATAACGTTATACGGTATAACGTAATACTATATAACGTTATACGTCATAACGTAATACTATATAACGCTATACGTCATAACGTAATACTATATAACGTTATACGTTATAACGTAATACTATATATCGTTATACGTTATAACGTAATACCATATAACGTTATACGTTATAACGTAACACTATATAACGTTAAACGTTATAACGCAATATTTTATAACGTTATACGTTATAACGTAATACTATATAACGTTATACGTTACATGGTGATACTATATAACGTTATACGTTATAACGTAATACTATATAATGTTATACGTTATAACGTAATACTATATAACGTTATACGGTATAACGTAATACTATATAACGTTATACGTCATAACGTAATACTATATAACGTTATACGTCATAACGTAATACTATATAACGTTATACGTTATAACGTAATACTATATATCGTTATACGTTATAACGTAATACTATATAACGTTATACGTTATAACGTAACACTATATAACGTTATACGTTATAACGTAATACTATATAACGTTATACGTTATAACGTAATACTATATAATGTTATACGTTATAACGTTATACGTTATAACGTAATACTATATAACGTTATACGTTATAACGTAATACTATATAACGTTATACGTTATAACGTAATACTATATAACGTTATACGTTATAACGTTATACGTTATAACGTAATACTATATAACGTTATACGTTATAACGTAATACTATATAACGTTATACGTTATATGGTCAAACTATATAACGTTATAACGTAATACTATATAACGCTATACGTTATATGGTAATACCATATAACGTTATACGGTATAACGTAATACTATATAACGTTATACGTCATAACGTAATACTATATAACGTTATACGTCATAACGTAATACTATATAACGTTATACGTTATAACGTAATACTATATATCGTTATACGTTATAACGTAATACTATATAACGTTATACGTTATAACGTAACACTATATAACGTTATACGTTATAACGTAATACTATATAACGTTATACGTTATAACGTAATACTATATATCGTTATACGTTATAACGTAATACTATATAACGTTATACGTTATAACGTAACACTATATAACGTTATACGTTATAACGCAATACTATATAACGTTATACGTTATAACGTAATACTATATAACGTTATACGTTATATGGTGATACTATATAACGTTATAACGTAATACTATATAACGTTATACGTTATAACGTAATACTATATAACGTTATACGGTATAACGTAATACTATATAACGTTATACGTCATAACGTAATACTATATAACGTTATACGTCATAACGTAATACTATATAACGTTATACGTTATAACGTAATACTATATATCGTTATACGTTATAACGTAATACTATATAACGTTATACGTTATAACGTAACACTATATAACGTTATACGTTATAACGTAATACTATATAACGTTATACGTTATAACGTAATACTATATAATGTTATACGTTATAACGTTATACGTTATAACGTAATACTATATAACGTTATACGTTATAACGTAATACTATATAACGTTATACGTTATAACGTAACACTATATAACGTTATACGTTATAACGTAATACTATATAACGTTATACGTTATAACGTAATACTATATAATGTTATACGTTATAACGTAATACTATATAACGTTATACGTTATAACGTTATACGTTATAACGTAATACTATATAACGTTATACGTTATAACGTAATACTATATAACGTTATACGTTATAACGTAATACTATATAACGTTATACGTTATATGGTGAAACTATATAACGTTATAACGTAATACTATATAACGCTATACGTTATATGGTAATACTATATAACGTTATAACGTAATACTATATAACGTTATACGTTATAACTTAATACTATATAACGTTATACGTTATAACGTAATACTATATAACGTTATACGTTATAACGTAATACTATATAACGTTATACGTTATATGGTGATACTATATAACGTTATAACGTAATACTATATAACGTTATACGTTATAACGTAATACTATATAACGTTATACGGTATAACGTAATACTATACAACGTTATACGTCATAACGTAATACTATATAACGTTATACGTCATAACGTAATACTATATAACGTTATACGTTATAACGTAATACTATATATCGTTATACGTTATAACGTAATACTATATAACGTTATACGTTATAACGTAACACTATATAACGTTATACGTTATAACGTAATACTATATAACGTTATACGTTATAACGTAATACTATATAATGTTATACGTTATAACGTTATACGTTATAACGTAATACTATATAACGTTATACGTTATAACGTAATACTATATAACGTTATACGTTATAACGTAATACTATATAACGTTATACGTTATATGGTCAAACTATATAACGTTATAACGTAATACTATATAACGCTATACGTTATATGGTAATACCATATAACGTTATACGTCATAACGTAATACTATATAACGTTATACGTTATAACGTAATACTATATAACGTTATACGTTATAACGTAATACTATATAACGTTATACGTTATAACGTAATACTATATAACGTTATACGTTATATGGTGATACTATATAACGTTATAACGTAATACTATATAACGTTATACGTTATAACTTAATACTATATAACGTTATACGTTATAACG
>NW_027185215.1:0-18049 GCF_040668555.2 Bombus flavifrons
ACGTTATATAGTATCACCATGTAACGTATAACGTTATATAGTATTACGTTATAACGTATAACGTTATATAGTATGACGTTATAACGTATAACGTTATATAGTATTACCATATAACGTATAACGTTATATAGTATTACCATATAACGTATAACGTTATATAGTATCACCATATAACGTATAACGTTATATAGTATCACCATGTAACGTATAACGTTATATAGTATCACCATGTAACGTATAACGTTATATAGTATCACCATGTAACGTATAACGTTATATAGTATTACGTATAACGTATAACGTAATATAGTATGACGTTATAACGTATAACGTTATATAGTATTACCATATAACGTATAACGTTATATAGTATTACCATATAACGTATAACGTTATATAGTATTACGTTATAACGTATAACGTTATATAGTATTACGTTATAACGTATAACGTTATATAGTATTACGTTATAACGTATAACGTTATATAGTATTACGTTATAACGTTTTAACGTTATATAGTATTACCATATCACGTATAAAGTTATATAGTATTACGGTATAAACGTATAACGTTATATACTATTACGTTATAACGTTTATATAGTATCACCATTGTAACGTATAACGTTATATAGTATTACCATATAACGTATAACGTTATATAGTATTACGTTATAACGTATAACGTTATATAGTATTACGTTTATAACGTATAACGTTATATAGTATTACGTTTATAACGTATAACGTTATGTAGTATTACGTTATAACGTATAACGTTATATAGTAATTACGTTATAACGTATAACGTTATATGGTATTACGTTATAACGTATAACGTTATATAGTATTACCATATAACGTATAACGTTATATAGTATTACGTTATAACGTATAACATTATATGGTATTACGTTATAACGTATAACGTTATATAGTATTACGTTATAACGTATAACATTATATGGTATTACATTATAACGTATAACGTTATATAGTATTACGTTTATAACGTATAACGTTATATAGTATTACGTTATAACGTATAACGTTATATAGTATTACCATATAACGTATAACGTTATATAGTATTACGTTATAACGTATAACTTTATATAGTATTACGTTATAACGTATAACGTTATATAGTATTACCATATAACGTATAAACGTTATATAGTATTACGTTATAACGTATAACGTTATATACTATTACGTTATAACGTATAACGTTATATGGTATTACGTTATAACGTATAACGTTATATAGTATTACCATATAACGTATAACGTTATTTAGTATTACCATATAACGTATAACGTTATGTAGTATTACGTTATAACGTATAACGTTATATAGTATTACCATATAACGTATAACGTTATATAGTATTACCATATAACGTATAACGTTATATAGTATTACCATATAACGTATAACGTTATATAGTATTACGTTATAACGTATAACATTATATGGTATTACGTTATAACGTATAACGTTATATAGTATTACGTTATAACGTATAACATTATATGGTATTACATTATAACGTATAACGTTATATAGTATTACGTTATAACGTATAACGTTATATAGTATTACGTTATAACGTATAACGTTTATATAGTATTACCATATAACGTATAACGTTATATAGTATTACGTTATAACGTATAACTTTATATAGTAATTACGTTATAACGTATAACGTTATATAGTATTACCATATAACGTATAACGTTATATAGTATTACGTTATAACGTATAACGTTATATACTATTACGTTATAACGTATAACGTTATATAGTATCACCATATAACGTATAACGTTATATAGTATCATCATGTAACGTATAACGTTTATATAGTATCACCGTGTAAAGTATAACGTTATATAGTATTACGCTATAACGTATAACGTTATATAGTATGACGTTATAACGTAAAACGTTATATAGTATTACCATATAACGTATAACGTTATATAGTATTACCATATAACGTATAACGTTATATAGTATTACCATATAACGTATAACGTTATATAGTATTACCATATAACGTATAACGTTATATAGTATTACGTTATAACGCATAACGTTATATAGTATTACGTTATAACGTAATAACGTTATATAGTATGACGTTATAAACGTAATAACGTCATATAGTATTACCATATAACGTATAACGTTATATAGTATTACCATATAACGTATAACGTTATATAGTATTACGTTATAACGTATAACGTTATATAGTATTACGTTATAACGTATAACGTTATATAGTATTACGTTATAACGTTTAACGTTATATAGTATTACCATATCACGTATAAAGTTATATAGTATTACGGTATAACGTATAACGTTATATACTATTACGTTATAACGTTATATAGTATCACCATGTAAACGTATAACGTTATATAGTATTACGTTATAACGTATAACGTTATATAGTATTACGTTATAACGTATAACGTTATATAGTATTACGTTATAACGTTTAACGTTATATAGTATTACCATATCACGTATAAAGTTATATAGTATTACGGTATAACGTAAAACGTTATATACTATTACGTTATAACGTTATATAGTATCACCATGTAACGTATAACGTTATATAGTATTACGTTATAACGTATAACGTTATATGGTATTACGTTTATAACGTATAACGTTATATAGTATTACGTTATAACGTATAACATTATATGGTATTACGTTATAACGTATAACGTTATATAGTATTACGTTTATAACGTATAACGTTATATAGTATTACGTTATAACGTATAACGTTATATAGTATTACCATATAACGTATAACGTTATATAGTATTACGTTATAACGTATAACTTTATATAGTATTACGTTATAACGTATAACGTTATATAGTATTACCATATAACGTATAACGTTATATAGTATTACGTTATAACGTATAACGTTATATACTATTACGTTATAACGTATAACGTTATATAGTATCACCATATAACGTATAACGTTATATAGTATCACCATGTAACGTATAACGTTATATAGTATCACCATGTAACGTATAACGTTATATAGTATTACGTTATAACGTATAACGTTATATAGTATGACGTTATAACGTATAACGTTATATAGTATTACCATATAACGTATAACGTTATATAGTATTACCATATAACGTATAACGTTATATAGTATTACCATATAACGTATAACGTTATATAGTATTACCATATAACGTATAACGTTATATAGTATTACGTTATAACGTATAACGTTATATAGTATTACGTTATAAACGTATAACGTTATTATAGTATGACGTTATAACGTATAACGTTATATAGTATTACCATATAACGTATAACGTTATATAGTATTACCATATAACGTATAACGTTATATAGTATTACGTTATAACGTATAAACGTTATATAGTATTTACGTTTATAACGTATAACGTTATATAGTATTACGTTATAACGTATAACGTTATTTAGTATTACCATATAACGTATAACGTTATGTAGTATTACGTTATAAACGTATAACGTTATATAGTATTACCATATAACGTATAACGTTATATAGTATTACCATATAACGTATAACGTTATATAGTATTACGTTATAACGTATAACGTTATATAGTATTACGTTATAACGTATAACGTTATATAGTATTACGTTATAACGTATAACGTTATATAGTATTACGTTATAACGTTTAACGTTATATAGTATTACCATATCACGTATAAAGTTATATAGTATTACGGTATAACGTATAACGTTATATACTATTACGTTATAACGTTATATAGTATCACCATGTAACGTATAACGTTATATAGTATTACGTTATATCGTATAACGTTATATAGTATTACGTTATAACGTATAACGTTATATAGTATTACGTTATAACGTATAACGTTATATAGTATTTACGTTATAACGTATAACGTTATATAGTATTACGTTATAACGTTATACAGTATCACCATATAACGTATAACGTTATATAGTATTACGTTATATCGTATAACGTTATATAGTATTACGTTATAACGTATAACGTTATATAGTATTACGTTATAACGTATAACGTTATATAGTATTACGTTATAACGTATAACGTTATATAGTATTAACGTTATAACGTATAACATTATATAGTATTACGCTATAACGTATAACATTATATAGTATTACGTTATAACGTATAACGTTATTTAGTATTACCATATAACGTATAACGTTATATAGTATTACGTTATAACGTATAACGTTATATAGTATTACCATATAACGTATAACGTTATATAGTATTACGTTATAACGTATAACGTTATATAGTATTACCATATAACGTATAACGTTATATAGTATTACGTTATAACGTATAACGTTATATACTATTACGTTATAACGTATAACGTTATATAGTATCACCATATAACGTATAACGTTATATAGTATCACCATGTAACGTATAACGTTATATAGTATCCACCATGTAACGTATAACGTTATATAGTATTACGTTATAACGTATAACGTTATATAGTATGACGTTATAACGTATAACGTTTATATAGTATTACCATATAACGTATAACGTTATATAGTATTACCATATAACGTATAACGTTATATAGTATTACCATATAAACGTATAACGTTATATAGTATTACCATATAACGTATAACGTTATATAGTATTACGTTATAACGTATAACGTTATATAGTATTACGTTATAACGTATAACGTTATTTAGTATGACGTTTATAACGTATAACGTTATATAGTATTACCATATAACGTATAACGTTATATAGTATTACCATATAACGTAATAACGTTATATAGTATTACGTTATAACGTATAACGTTATATAGTATTACGTTATAACGTATAACGTTATATAGTATTACGTTATAACGTATAACGTTATTTAGTATTACCATATAAACGTATAACGTTATGTAGTATTACGTTCTAACGTATAACGTTATATAGTATTACCATATAACGTATAACGTTATATAGTATTTACCATATAACGTATAACGTTATATAGTATTACGTTATAACGTATAACGTTATATAGTATTACGTTATAACGTATAACGTTATATAGTATTACGTTATAACGTATAACGTTATATAGTATTACGTTATAACGTTTAACGTTATATAGTATTACCATATCACGTATAAAGTTATATAGTATTACGGTATAACGTATAACGTTATATACTATTACGTTATAACGTTATATAGTATCACCATGTAACGTATAACGTTATATAGTATTACGTTATATCGTATAACGTTATATAGTATTACGTTTAGAACGTATAAACGTTATATAGTATTACGTTATAACGTATAGCGTTATATAGTATTACGTTATAACGTATAACGTTATATAGTATTACGTTATAACGTATAACGTTATATAGTATTACCATATAACGTATAACGTTATTTAGTATTACCATATAACGTATAACGTTATATAGTATTACGTTATAACGTTATACAGTATCACCATATAACGTATAACGTTATATAGTATTACGTTATATCGTATAACGTTATATAGTATTACGTTATAACGTATAACGTTATATAGTAATTACGTTATAACGTATAACGTTATATAGTATTACGTTATAACGTATAACGTTATATAGTATTACGTTATAACGTATAACATTATATAGTATTACGCTATAACGTAATAACATTATATAGTATTACGTTATAACGTATAACGTTATATAGTATCACCATGTAACGTATAACGTTATATAGTATCACCATGTAACGTATAACGTTATATAGTATTACGTTATAAACGTATAACGTTATATAGTATTACGTTATAACGTATAACGTTATATAGTATTACGTTATAACGTATAACGTTATTTAGTATTACCATATAACGTATAACGTTATATAGTATTACGTTATAACGTATAACGTTATATAGTATTACCATATAACGTATAACGTTATATAGTATTACGTTATAAACGTATAACGTTATATACTATTACGTTATAACGTATAACGTTATATAGTATCACCATATAACGTATAACGTTATATAGTATCACCATGTAACGTATAACGTTATATAGTATCACCATGTAACGTATAACGTTATATAGTATTACGTTATAACGTATAAACGTTATATAGTATTACGTTATAACGTATAACGTTATATAGTATGACGTTATAACGTATAACGTTATATAGTATTACCATATAACGTATAAACGTTATATAGTATTACCATATAACGTATAACGTTATATAGTATTACGTTATAACGTATAACGTTATATAGTATTACGTTATAACGTATAACGTTATATAGTATTACGTTATAACGTTTAACGTTATATAGTATTACCATATCACGTATAAAGTTATATAGTATTACGGTATAACGTATAACGTTATATAGTATTACGTTATAACGTATAACATTATATAGTATTACGCTATAACGTATAACGTTATATAGTATTACGTTATAACGTATAACATTATATAGTATTACGCTATAACGTATAACATTATATAGTATTACGTTATAACGTATAACGTTATATAGTATCACCATGTAACGTATAACGTTATATAGTATCACCATGTAACGTATAACGTTATATAGTATCACCATGTAACGTATAACGTTATATAGTATTACGTTATAAACGTATAACGTTATATAGTATGACGTTATAACGTATAACGTTAATATAGTATCACCATGTAACATATAACGTTATAAAGTATTACCATATAACGTATAACGTTATATAGTATTACCATATTAACGTATAACGTTATATAGTATTACGTTATAACGTATAACGTTATATAGTATTACGTAATAACGTATAACGTTATATAGTATTACGTTATAACGTATAACTTTATATAGTATTACGTTATTAACGTATAACGTTATATAGTATTACCATATAACGTATAACGTTATATAGTATTACGTTTATAACGTATAACGTTATATACTATTACGTTATAACGTATAACGTTATATAGTATCACCATATAACGTATAACGTTATATAGTATCACCATGTAACGTATAACGTTATATAGTATCACCATGTAACGTATAACGTTATATAGTATTACGTTATAACGTATAACGTTTATATAGTATTACGTTATAACGTATAACGTTATATAGTATGACGTTATAACGTATTAACGTTATATAGTATTACCATATAACGTATAACGTTATATAGTATTACCATATAACGTATAACGTTATATAGTATTACGTTATGACGTATAACGTTATATAGTATTACGTTATAACGTATAACGTTATATAGTATTACGTTATAACGTGTAACGTTATATAGTATTACGTTATAACGTATAACGTTATTTAGTATTACCATATAAACGTATAACGTTATGTAGTATTACCATATAACGTATAACGTTATATAGTATTACGTTATAACGTATAACGTTACATAGTATTACGTTATAACGTATAACGTTGTATAGTGTTACGTTATAACGTATAACGTTATATACTATTACGTTATAACGTTTAACGTTATATAGTATTACCATATCACGTATAAAGTTATATAGTATTACGGTATAACGTATAACGTTATATACTATTACGTTTATAACGTTATATAGTATTACGTTATAACGTATAACGTTATATAGTATCACCAGTAACGTATAACGTTATATAGTATCACCATGTAACGTATAACGTTATATAGTATCACCATGTAACGTATAACGTTATATAGTATCACCATGTAACGTATAACGTTATACAGTATTACGTTATAACGTATAACGTTATATAGTATGACGTTATAACGTATAACGTTATATAGTATTACCATATAACGTATAACGTTATATAGTATTACCATATAACGTATAACGTTATATAGTATTACCATATAACGTATAACGTTATATAGTATTACGTTATAACGTATAACGTTATATAGTATTACGTTATAACGTGTAACGTTATATAGTATTACGTTATAACGTATAACGTTATTTAGTATTACCATATAACGTATAACGTTATGTAGTATTACCATATAACGTATAACGTTATATAGTATTACGTTATAACGTATAACGTTATATAGTATTACCATATAACGTATAACGTTATATAGTATTACCATATAACGTATAACGTTATATAGTATTACCATATAACGTATAACGTTATATAGTATTACGTTATAACGTATAACGTTATATAGTATTACGTTATAACGTGTAACGTTATATAGTATGACGTTATAACGTATAACGTTATATAGTATTTACCATATAACGTATAACGTTATATAGTATTACCATATAACGTATAACGTATATAGTATTACCATATAATGTATAACGTTATATAGTATTACGTTATAACGTATAACGTTATATAGTATTACGTTATAACGTGTAACGTTATATAGTATTACGTTATAACGTATAACGTTATATAGTATCACCATATAACGTATAACGTTATATAGTATCACCATGTAACGTATAACGTTATATAGTATCACCATGTAACGTATAACGTTATATAGTATTACGTTTATAACGTATAACGTTATATAGTATGACGTTATAACGTATAACGTTATATAGTATTACCATATAACGTATAAACGTTATATAGTATTACCATATAACGTATAACGTTATATAGTATTACCATATAACGTATAACGTTATATAGTATTACCATATAAACGTATAACGTTATATAGTATTACGTTATAACGTATAACGTTATATAGTATTACGTTATAACGTATAACGTTATATAGTATGACGTTATAACGTATAACGTTATATAGTATTACCATATAACGTATAACGTTATATAGTATTACCATATAACGTATAACGTTATATAGTATTACGTTATAACGTATAACGTTATATAGTATTACGTTATAACGTATAACGTTATATAGTATTACGTTATAACGTATAACGTTATTTAGTATTACCATATAACGTATAACGTTATGTAGTATTACGTTATAACGTATAACGTTATATAGTATTACCATATAACGTATAACGTTATATAGTATTACCATATAACGTATAACGTTATATAGTATTACGTTATAACGTATAACGTTATATAGTATTACGTTATAACGTATAACGTTATATAGTATTACGTTATAACGTATAACGTTATATAGTATTACGTTATAACGTTTAACGTTATATAGTATTACCATATCACGTATAAAGTTATATAGTATTACGGTATAACGTATAACGTTATATACTATTACGTTATAACGTTATATAGTATCACCATGTAACGTATAACGTTATATAGTATTACGTTATATCGTATAACGTTATATAGTATTACGTTATAACGTATAACGTTATATAGTATTACGTTATAACGTATAACGTTATATAGTATTACGTTATAACGTATAACGTTATATAGTATTACGTTATAACGTTATACAGTATCACCATATAACGTATAACGTTATATAGTATTACGTTATATCGTATAACGTTATATAGTATTACGTTATAACGTATAACGTTATATAGTATTACGTTATAAACGTATAACGTTATATAGTATTACGTTATAACGTATAACGTTATATAGTATTACGTTATAACGTATAACATTATATAGTATTACGCTATAACGTATAACATTATATAGTATTACGTTATAACGTATAACGTTATATAGTATCACCATGTAACGTATAACGTTATATAGTATCACCATGTAACGTATAACGTTATATAGTATTACGTTATAACGTATAACGTTATATAGTATTACGTTATAACGTATAACGTTATATAGTATTACGTTATAACGTATAACGTTATTTAGTATTACCATATAACGTATAACGTTATATAGTATTACGTTATAACGTATAACGTTATATAGTATTACCATATAACGTATAACGTTATATAGTATTACGTTATAACGTATAACGTTATATACTATTACGTTATAACGTATAACGTTATATAGTATCACCATATAACGTATAACGTTATATAGTATCACCATGTAACGTATAACGTTATATAGTATCACCATGTAACGTATAACGTTATATAGTATTACGTTATAACGTATAACGTTATATAGTATGACGTTATAACGTATAACGTTATATAGTATTACCATATAACGTATAACGTTATATAGTATTACCATATAACGTATAACGTTATATAGTATTACCATATAACGTATAACGTTATATAGTATTACCATATAACGTATAACGTTATATAGTATTACGTTATAACGTATAACGTTATATAGTATTACGTTATAACGTATAACGTTATATAGTATGACGTTATAACGTATAACGTTATATAGTATTACCATATAACGTATAACGTTATATAGTAATTACCATATAACGTATAACGTTATATAGTATTACGTTATAACGTATAACGTTATATAGTATTACGTTATAACGTATAACGTTATATAGTATTACGTTATAACGTATAACGTTATTTAGTATTACCATATAACGTATAACGTTATGTAGTATTACGTTATAACGTATAACGTTATATAGTATTACCATATAACGTATAACGTTATATAGTATTACCATATAACGTATAACGTTATATAGTATTACGTTATAACGTATAACGTTATATAGTATTACGTTATAACGTATAACGTTATATAGTATTACGTTATAACGTATAACGTTATATAGTATTACGTTATAACGTTTAACGTTATATAGTATTACCATATCACGTATAAAGTTATATAGTATTACGGTATAACGTATAACGTTATATACTATTACGTTATAACGTTATATAGTATCACCATGTAAACGTATAACGTTATATAGTAATTACGTTATATCGTATAACGTTATATAGTATTACGTTAGAACGTATAACGTTATATAGTATTACGTTATAACGTTATAGCGTTATATAGTATTACGTTATAACGTATAACGTTATATAGTATTACGTTATAACGTATAACGTTATATAGTATTACCATATAACGTATAACGTTATTTAGTATTACCATATAACGTATAACGTTATATAGTATTACGTTATAACGTTATACAGTATCACCATATAACGTATAACGTTATATAGTATTAACGTTATATCGTATAACGTTATATAGTATTACGTTATAACGTATAACGTTATATAGTATTACGTTATAACGTAATAACGTTATATAGTATTACGTTATAACGTATAACGTTATATAGTATTACGTTATAACGTATAACATTATATAGTATTACGCTATAACGTATAACATTATATAGTATTACGTTATAACGTATAACGTTATATAGTATCACCATGTAACGTATAACGTTATATAGTATCACCATGTAACGTATAACGTTATATAGTATTACGTTATAACGTATAACGTTATATAGTATTACGTTATAACGTATAAACGTTATATAGTATTACGTTATAACGTATAACGTTATTTAGTATTACCATATAACGTATAAACGTTATATAGTATTACGTTTATAACGTATAACGTTATATAGTAATTACCATATAACGTATAACGTTATATAGTATTACGTTATAACGTATAACGTTATATACTATTACGTTATAACGTATAACGTTATATAGTATCACCATATAACGTATAACGTTATATAGTATCACCATGTAACGTATAACGTTATATAGTATCACCATGTAACGTATAACGTTATATAGTATTACGTTATAACGTATAACGTTATATAGTATTACGTTATAACGTATAACGTTATATAGTATGACGTTATAACGTATAACGTTATATAGTATTACCATATAACGGTATTAACGTTATATAGTATTACCATATAACGTATAACGTTATATAGTATTACGTTATAACGTATAAACGTTATATAGTATTACGTTATAACGTATAACGTTATATAGTATTACGTTATAACGTTTAACGTTATATAGTATTACCATATCCACGTATAAGTTATATAGTATTACGGTATAACGTATAACGTTATATAGTATTACGTTATAACGTATAACATTATATAGTATTACGCTATAACGTATAACGTTATATAGTATTACGTTATAACGTATAACATTATATAGTATTACGCTATAACGTATAACATTATATAGTATTACGTTATAACGTATAACGTTATATAGTATCACCATGTAACGTATAACGTTATATAGTATCACCATGTAACGTATAACGTTATATAGTAATCACCATGTAACGTATAACGTTATATAGTATTACGTTATAACGTATAACGTTATATAGTATGACGTTATAACGTATAAACGTTTATATAGTATCACCATGTAACATATAACGTTATAAAGTATTACCATATAACGTATAACGTTATATAGTATTACCATATAACGTATAACGTTATATAGTATTACGTTATAAACGTATAACGTTATATAGTATTACGTAATAACGTATAACGTTATTATAGTATTACGTTATAACGTATAACTTTATATAGTAATTACGTTATTAACGTAATAACGTTATATAGTATTTACCATATAACGTATAACGTTATATAGTATTACGTTATAACGTATAACGTTATATACTATTACGTTTATAACGTATAACGTTATATAGTATCACCATATAACGTATAACGTTATATAGTATCACCATGTAAACGTATAACGTTATATAGTATCACCATGTAACGTATAACGTTATATAGTATTACGTTATAACGTATAACGTTATATAGTATTACGTTATAAACGTATAACGTTATATAGTATGACGTTTATAACGTATAACGTTATATAGTATTACCATATAACGTATAACGTTATATAGTATTACCATATAACGTTATAACGTTATGTAGTATTACCATATAACGTATAACGTATATAGTATTACCATATAACGTATAACGTTATATTGTATTACCATATAACGTATAACGTTATATAGTATTACGTTATGACGTATAACGTTATATAGTATTACGTTATAACGTATAACGTTATATAGTATTACGTTATAACGTGTAACGTTATATAGTATTACGTTATAACGTATAACGTTATTTAGTAATTACCATATAACGTATAACGTTATGTAGTATTACCATATAACGTATAACGTTATATAGTATTACGTTATAACGTATAACGTTACATAGTATTACGTTATAACGTATAACGTTGTATAGTGTTACGTTATAACGTATAACGTTATATACTATTACGTTTATAACGTTTAACGTTATATAGTAATTACCATATCACGTATAAAGTTATATAGTATTAACGGTATAAACGTATAACGTTATACACTATTACGTTATAACGTTATATAGTATTACGTTATAACGTATAACGTTATATAGTATCACCATGTAACGTATAACGTTATATAGTATCACCATGTAACGTATAACGTTATATAGTATCACCATGTAACGTATAACGTTATATAGTATCACCATGTAACGTATAACGTTATACAGTATTACGTTATAACGTATAACGTTATATAGTATGACGTTATAACGTATAACGTTATATAGTATTACCATATAACGTATAACGTTATATAGTATTACCATATAACGTATAACGTTATATAGTATTACCATATAACGTATAACGTTATATAGTATTACGTTATAACGTATAACGTTATATAGTATTACGTTATAACGTGTAACGTTATATAGTATTACGTTATAACGTATAACGTTATTTAGTATTACCATATAACGTATAACGTTATGTAGTATTACCATATAACGTATAACGTTATATAGTATTACGTTATAACGTATAACGTTACATAGTATTACGTTATAACGTATAACGTTGTATAGTGTTACGTTATAACGTATAACGTTATATACTATTACGTTATAACGTTTAACGTTATATAGTATTACCATATCACGTATAAAGTTATATAGTATTACGGTATAACGTATAACGTTATATACTATTACGTTATAACGTTATATAGTATTACGTTATAACGTATAACGTTATATAGTATTACGTTATAACGTATAACGTTATATAGTATTACGTTATAACGTATAACGTTATATAGTATTACGTTATAACGTATAACGTTATATAGTATTACGTTATAACGTATAACGTTATATAGTATTACGTTATAACGTATAACGTTATATAGTATTACCATATAACGTATAACGTTATATAGTATTACGTTATAACGTATAACGTTATATAGAATTACGTTATAACGTATAACGTTATATAGTATTACCATATAACGTATAACGTTATATAGTATTACGTTATAACGTATAACATTATATAGTATTACGTTATAACGTATAACATTATATAGTATTACGTTATAACGTATAACGTTATATAGTATCACCATGTAACGTATAACGCTATATAGTATCACCATGTAACGTATAACGTTATATAGTATCACCATGTAACGTATAACGTTATATAGTATCACCATGTAACGTATAACGTTATATAGTATTACGTTATAACGTATAACGTTATATAGTATGACGTTATAACGTATAACGTTATATAGTATCACCATGTAACGTATAACGTTATATAGTATTACCATATAACGTATAACGTTATATAGTATTACCATATAACGTATAACGTTATATAGTATTACGTTATAACGTATAACGTTATATAGTATTACGTTATAACGTATAACGTTATATAGTATTACGTTATAACGTATAACGTTATTTAGTATTACCATATAACGTATAACGTTATGTAGTATTACGTTATAACGTACAACGTTATATAGTATTACGTTATAACGTATAACGTTATATGGTATTACGTTATAACGTATAACGTTATATAGTATTACCATATAACGTATAACGCTATATAGTATTACGTTATAACGTATAACATTATATGGTATTACGTTATAACGTATAACGTTATATAGTATTACGTTATAACGTATAACATTATATGGTATTACGTTATAACGTATAACGTTATATAGTATTACGTTATAACGTATAACTTTATATAGTATTACGTTATAACGTATAACGTTATATAGTATTACCATATAACGTATAACGTTATATAGTATTACGTTATAACGTATAACGTTATATACTATTACGTTATAACGTATAACGTTATATAGTATCACCATATAACGTATAACGTTATATAGTATCATCATGTAACGTATAACGTTATATAGTATCACCGTGTAAAGTATAACGTTATATAGTATTACGTTATAACGTATAACGTTATATAGTATGACGTTATAACGTATAACGTTATATAGTATTACCATATAACGTATAACGTTATATAGTATTACCATATAACGTATAACGTTATATAGTATTACCATATAACGTATAACGTTATATAGTATTACCATATAACGTATAACGTTATATAGTATTACGTTATAACGCATAACGTTATATAGTATTACGTTATAACGTATAACGTTATATAGTATGACGTTATAACGTATAACGTCATATAGTATTACCATATAACGTATAACGTTATATAGTATTACCATATAACGTATAACGTTATATAGTATTACGTTATAACGTATAACGTTATATAGTATTACGTTATAACGTATAACGTTATATAGTATTACGTTATAACGTTTAACGTTATATAGTATTACCATATCACGTATAAAGTTATATAGTATTACGGTATAACGTATAACGTTATATACTATTACGTTATAACGTTATATAGTATCACCATGTAACGTATAACGTTATATAGTATTACGTTATAACGTATAACGTTATATAGTATTACGTTATAACGTATAACGTTATATAGTATTACGTTATAACGTTTAACGTTATATAGTATTACCATATCACGTATAAAGTTATATAGTATTACGGTATAACGTATAACGTTATATACTATTACGTTATAACGTTATATAGTATCACCATGTAACGTATAACGTTATATAGTACTACGTTATAACGTATAACGTTATATGGTATTACGTTATAACGTATAACGTTATATAGTATTACGTTATAACGTATAACATTATATGGTATTACGTTATAACGTATAACGTTATATAGTATTACGTTATAACGTATAACGTTATATAGTATTACGTTATAACGTATAACGTTATATAGTATTACCATATAACGTATAACGTTATATAGTATTACGTTATAACGTATAACTTTATATAGTATTACGTTATAACGTATAACGTTATATAGTATTACCATATAACGTATAACGTTATATAGTATTACGTTATAACGTATAACGTTATATACTATTACGTTATAACGTATAACGTTATATAGTATCTCCATATAACGTATAACGTTATATAGTATCACCATGTAACGTATAACGTTATATAGTATCACCATGTAACGTATAACGTTATATAGTATTACGTTATAACGTATAACGTTATATAGTATGACGTTATAACGTATAACGTTATATAGTATTACCATATAACGTATAACGTTATATAGTATTACCATATAACGTATAACGTTATATAGTATTACCATATAACGTATAACGTTATATAGTATTACGTTATAACGTATAACGTTATATAGTATTACGTTATAACGTATAACGTTATATAGTATGACGTTATAACGTATAACGTTATATAGTATTACCATATAACGTATAACGTTATATAGTATTACCATATAACGTATAACGTTATATAGTATTACGTTATAACGTATAACGTTATATAGTATTACGTTATAACGTATAACGTTATATAGTATTACGTTATAACGTATAACGTTATTTAGTATTACCATATAACGTATAACGTTATGTAGTATTACGTTATAACGTATAACGTTATATAGTATTACCATATAACGTATAACGTTATATAGTATTACCATATAACGTATAACGTTATATAGTATTACGTTATAACGTATAACGTTATATAGTATTACGTTATAACGTATAACGTTATATAGTATTACGTTATAACGTATAACGTTATATAGTATTACGTTATAACGTTTAACGTTATATAGTATTACCATATCACGTATAAAGTTATATAGTATTACGGTATAACGTATAACGTTATATACTATTACGTTATAACGTTATATAGTATCACCATGTAACGTATAACGTTATATAGTATTACGTTATATCGTATAACGTTATATAGTATTACGTTAGAACGTATAACGTTATATAGTATTACGTTATAACGTATAACGTTATATAGTATTACGTTATAACGTATAACGTTATATAGTATTACGTTATAACGTATAACGTTATATAGTATTACCATATAACGTATAACGTTATTTAGTATTACCATATAACGTATAACGTTATATAGTATTACGTTATAACGTTATACAGTATCACCATATAACGTATAACGTTATATAGTATTACGTTATATCGTATAACGTTATATAGTATTACGTTATAACGTATAACGTTATATAGTATTACGTTATAACGTATAACGTTATATAGTATTACGTTATAACGTATAACGTTATATAGTATTACGTTATAACGTATAACATTATATAGTATTACGCTATAACGTATAACATTATATAGTATTACGTTATAACGTATAACGTTATATAGTATCACCATGTAACGTATAACGTTATATAGTATCACCATGTAACGTATAACGTTATATAGTATTACGTTATAACGTATAACGTTATATAGTATTACGTTATAACGTATAACGTTATATAGTATTACGTTATAACGTATAACGTTATTTAGTATTACCATATAACGTATAACGTTATATAGTATTACGTTATAACGTATAACGTTATATAGTATTACCATATAACGTATAAC
>NW_027185216.1:0-17648 GCF_040668555.2 Bombus flavifrons
TTATACGTTATAACGTAATACTATATAACGTTATACGTTATAACGTAATACTATATAACGTTATACGTTATATGGTAATGCTATATAACGTTATACGTTATATGGTAATACTATATAACGTTATACGTTATAACGTAATACTACATAACGTTATACGTTATATGGTAATACTAAATAACGTTATACGTTATAACGTAATACTATATAACGTTATACGTTATAACGTAATACTATATAACGTTATACGTTATAACGTAATACTATATAACGTTATACGTTATATGGTAATACTATATAACGTTATACGTTATATGGTAATACTATATAACGTTATACGTTATAACGTCATACTATATAACGTTATACATTATAACGTAATACTATATAACGTTATACGTTACATGGTGATACTATATAACGTTATACGTTACATGGTGATACTATATAACGTTATACGTTACATGGTGATACTATATAACGTTATACGTTACATGGTGATACTATATAACGTTATACGTTATATGGTAATACTATATAACGTTATACGTTATATGGTAATACTATATAACGTTATACGTTATAGCGTCATACTATATAACGTTATACGTTACATGGTGATACTATATAACGTTATACGTTACATGGTGATACTATATAACGTTATACGTTACATGGTGATACTATATAACGTTATACGTTATAACGTAATACTATATAAAGTTATACGTTATAACGTAATACTATATAACGTTATACGTTATAACGTAATACTATATAACGTTATACGTTATAACGTAATACTATATAACGTTATACGTTATATGGTAATACTATATAACGTTATACGTTATATGGTAATACTATATAACGTTATACGTTATAACGTAATACTATATAACGTTATACGTTATAACGTAATACTATATAACGTTATACGTTATATGGTAATACTATATAACGTTATACGTTATATGGTAATACTATATAACGTTATACGTTATATGGTAATACTATATAACGTTATACGTTATATGGTAATACTATATAACGTTATACGTTATAACGTCATACTATATAACGTTATACGTTATAACGTAATACTATATAACGTTATACGTTACATGGTGATACTATATAACGTTATACGTTACATGGTGATACTATATAACGTTATACGTTACATGGTGATACTATATAACGTTATACGTTATAACGTAATACTATATAACGTTATACGTTATAACGTAATACTATATAACGTTATACGTTATAACGTAATACTATATAACGTTATACGTTATAACGTAATACTATATAACGTTATACGATATAACGTAATACTATATAACGTTATACGATATAACGTAATACTATATAACGTTATACGTTATATGGTGATACTATATAACGTTATAACGTAATACTATATAACGTTATACGTTATATGGTAATACTATATAACGTTATACGTCATAACGTAATACTATATAACGTTATACGTTATAACGTAATACTATATAACGTTATACGTTATAACGTAATACTATATAACGTTATACGTTATAACGTAATACTATATAACGTTATACGTTATATGGTAATACTATATAACGTTATACGTTATGACGTAAAACTATATAACGTTATACGATATAACGTAATACTATATAACGTTATACGTTATAACGTAATACTATATAACGTTATACGTTATAACGTAATACTATATAACGTTATACGTTATAACGTAATACTATATAACGTTATACGTTATATGGTAATACTATATAACGTTATACGTTATATGGTAATACTATATAACGTTATACGTTATAACGTAATACTATATAACGTTATACGTTATAACGTAATACTATATAACGTTATACGTAATATGGTAATACTATATAACGTTATACGTTATAACGTCATACTATATAACGTTATACATTATAACGTAATACTATATAACGTTATACGTTACATGGTGATACTATATAACGTTATACGTTACACGGTGATACTATATAACGTTATACGTTACATGGTAATACTATATAACGTTATACGTTATATGGTAATACTATATAACGTTATACGTTATAACGTAATACTATATAACGTTATACGTTATAACGTAATACTATATAACGTTATACGTTATATGGTAATACTATATAACGTTATACGTTATAACGTAATACTATATAACGTTATACGTTATAACGTAATACTATATAACGTTATAC
Source organism: Bombus flavifrons (assembly GCF_040668555.2). Taxonomy (NCBI): domain Eukaryota; kingdom Metazoa; phylum Arthropoda; class Insecta; order Hymenoptera; family Apidae; genus Bombus; species Bombus flavifrons. The sequence continues at coordinate 2,250 of NW_027185216.1, forward strand.
GTTATATGGTAATACTATATAACGTTATACGTTATATGGTAATACTATATAACGTTATACGTTATATGGTAATACTATATAACGTTATACGTTATATGGTAATACTATATAACGTTATACGATATAACGTCATACTATATAACGTTATACGTTATAACGTAATACTATATAACGTTATACGTTACATGGTGATACTATATAACGTTATACGTTACATGGTGATACTATATAACGTTATACGTTACATGGTGATACTATATAACGTTATACGTTATAACGTAATACTATATAACGTTATACGTTATAACGTAATACTATATAACGTTATACGTTATAACGTAATACTATATAACGTTATACGTTATAACGTAATACTATATAACGTTATACGATATAACGTAATACTATATAACGTTATACGATATAACGTAATACTATATAACGTTATACGTTATATGGTGATACTATATAACGTTATAACGTAATACTATATAACGTTATACGTTATATGGTAATACTATATAACGTTATACGTCATAACGTAATACTATATAACGTTATACGTTATAACGTAATACTATATAACGTTATACGTTATAACGTAATACTATATAACGTTATACGTTATAACGTAATACTATATAACGTTATACGTTATATGGTAATACTATATAACGTTATACGTTATGACGTAAAACTATATAACGTTATACGATATAACGTAATACTATATAACGTTATACGTTATAACGTAATACTATATAACGTTATACGTTATAACGTAATACTATATAACGTTGTACGTTACATGGTGATACTATATAACGTTATACGTTATAACGTAATACTATAAAATGTTACACGTTATAACGTAATACTATATAACGTTATACGTTATAACGTAATACTATATAACGTTATACGTTATAACGTAATACTATATAACGTTATACGTTATAACGTAATACTATATAACGTCATACGTTACATGGTGATACTATATAACGTTATAACGTAATAGTATATAACGTTATACGTTATAACGTAATACTACATAACGTTATACGTTATATGGTAATACTAAATAACGTTATACGTTATAACGTAATACTATATAACGTTATACGTTATAACGTAATACTATATAAAGTTATACGTTATAACGTAATACTATATAACGTTATACGTTATAACGTAATACTATATAACGTTATACGTTATAACGTAATACTATATAACGTTATACGTTATATGGTAATACTATATAACGTTATACGTTATATGGTAATACTATATAACGTTATACGTTATAACGTAATACTATATAACGTTATACGTTATAACGTAATACTATATAACGTTATACGTAATATGGTAATACTATATAACGTTATACGTTATAACGTCATACTATATAACGTTATACATTATAACGTAATACTATATAACGTTATACGTTACATGGTGATACTATATAACGTTATACGTTACACGGTGATACTATATAACGTTATACGTTACATGGTGATACTATATAACGTTATACGTTACATGGTGATACTATATAACGTTATACGTTATATGGTGATACTATATAACGTTATACGTTATATGGTAATACTATATAACGTTATACGTTATAACGTCATACTATATAACGTTATACGTTACATGGTGATACTATATAACGTTATACGTTACATGGTGATACTATATAACGTTATACGTTATAACGTAATACTATATAAAGTTATACGTTATAACGTAATACTATATAACGTTATACGTTATAACGTAATACTATATAACGTTATACGTTATAACGTAATACTATATAACGTTATACGTTATATGGTAATACTATATAACGTTATACGTTATATGGTAATACTATATAACGTTATACGTTATAACGTAATACTATATAACGTTATACGTTATATGGTAATACTATATAACGTTATACGTTATAACGTCATACTATATAACGTTATACGTTATATGGTAATACTATATAACGTTATACGTTATAACGTAATACTATATAGCGTTGTACGTTACATGGTGATACTATATAACGTTATACGTTATAACGTAATACTATAAAATGTTACACGTTATAACGTAATACTATATAACGTTAAACGTTATAACGTAATACTATATAACGTTATACGTTATAACGTAATACTATATAACGTTATACGTTACATGGTGATACTATATAACGTTATACGTTATAACGTAATACTATATAACGTTATACGTTATAACGTAATACTATATAACGTTATACGTTATATGGTAATACTATATAACGTTATACGTTATAACGTAAAACTATATAACGTTATACGATATAACGTAATACTATATAACGTTATACGTTATAACGTAATACTATATAACGTTATACGTTATAACGTAATACTATATAACGTTGTACGTTACATGGTGATACTATATAACGTTATACGTTATAACGTAATACTATAAAATGTTACACGTTATAACGTAATACTATATAACGTTATACGTTATAACGTAATACTATATAACGTTATACGTTATAACGTAATACTATATAACGTTATACGTTATAACGTAATACTATATAACGTCATACGTTACATGGTGAAACTATATAACGTTATAACGTAATAGTATATAACGTTATACGTTATAACGTAATACTACATAACGTTATACGTTATATGGTAATACTAAATAACGTTATACGTTATAACGTAATACTATATAACGTTATACGTTATAACGTAATACTATATAAAGTTATACGTTATAACGTAATACTATATAACGTTATACGTTATAACGTAATACTATATAACGTTATACGTTATAACGTAATACTATATAACGTTATACGTTATATGGTAATACTATATAACGTTATACGTTATATGGTAATACTATATAACGTTATACGTTATAACGTAATACTATATAACGTTATACGTTATAACGTAATACTATATAACGTTATACGTTATAACGTAATACTATATAACGTTATACGTTATAACGTAATACTATATAACGTTATACGTTATATGGTAATACTATATAACGTTATACGTTATATGGTAATACTATATAACGTTATACGTTATAACGTAATACTATATAACGTTATACGTTATAACGTAATACTATATAACGTTATACGTTATATGGTAATACTATATAACGTTATACGTTATATTGTAATACTATATAACGTTATACGTTATATGGTAATACTATATAACGTTATACGTTATAACGTCATACTATATAACGTTATACGTTATATGGTAATACTATATAACGTTATGCGTTATAACGTAATACTATATAGCGTTGTACGTTACATGGTGATACTATATAACGTTATACGTTATAACGTAATACTATAAAATGTTACACGTTATAACGTAATACTATATAACGTTAAAAGTTATAACGTAATACTATATAACGTTATACGTTATAACGTAATACTATATAACGTTATACGTTACATGGTGATACTATATAACGTTATACGTTATAACGTAATACTATATAACGTTATACGTTATAACGTAATACTATATAACGTTATACGTTATATGGTAATACTATATAACGTTATACGTTATATGGTAATACTATATAACGTTATACGTTATAACGTAATACTACATAACGTTATACGTTATATGGTAATACTAAATAACGTTATACGTTATAACGTAATACTATATAACGTTATACGTTATAACGTAATACTATATAACGTCATACGTTACATGGTGTACTATATAACGTTATAACGTAATAGTATATAACGTTATACGTTATACCGTAATACTATATAACTTTATACGTGATATGGTAATACTATATAACGTTAAACGTTATAACGTAATACTATATAACGTTATACGTTATAACGTAATACTATATAACGTTATACGTTATAACGTAATACTATATAACGTTATACGTTATAACGTAATACTATATAACGTTATACGTTATAACGTAATACTATATAACGTTATACGTTATATGGTAATACTATATAACGTTATACGTTATAACGTAATACTACATAACGTTATACGTTATATGGTAATACTAAATAACGTTATACGTTATAACGTCATACTATATAACGTTATACGTTATAACGTAATGCTATATAACGTTATACGTTATAACGTAATACTATATAACGTTATACGTTATATGGTAATACTATATAACGTTATACGTTATATGGTAATACTATATAACGTTATACGTTATAACGTCATACTATATAACGTTATACATTATAACGTAATACTATATAACGTTATACGTTACATGGTGATACTATATAACGTTATACGTTACATGGTGATACTATATAACGTTATACGTTACATGGTGATACTATATAACGTTATACGTTACATGGTGATACTATATAACGTTATACGTTATATGGTAATACTATATAACGTTATACGTTATATGGTAATACTATATAACGTTATACGTTATAGCGTCATACTATATAACGTTATACGTTACATGGTGATACTATATAACGTTATACGTTACATGGTGATACTATATAACGTTATACGTTACATGGTGATACTATATAACGTTATACGTTATAACGTAATACTATATAAAGTTATACGTTATAACGTAATACTATATAACGTTATACGTTATAACGTAATACTATATAACGTTATACGTTATAACGTAATACTATATAACGTTATATGTTATATGGTAATACTATATAACGTTATACGTTATATGGTAATACTATATAACGTTATACGTTATAACGTAATACTATATAACGTTATACGTTATAACGTAATACTATATAACGTTATACGTTATATGGTAATACTATATAACGTTATACGTTATATGGTAATACTATATAACGTTATACGTTATATGGTAATACTATATAACGTTATACGTTATATGGTAATACTATATAACGTTATACGTTATATGGTAATACTATATAACGTTATACGTTATAACGTCATACTATATAACGTTATACGTTATAACGTAATACTATATAACGTTATACGTTACATGGTGATACTATATAACGTTATACGTTACATGGTGATACTATATAACGTTATACGTTATAACGTAATACTATATAACGTTATACGTTATAACGTAATACTATATAACGTTATACGTTATAACGTAATACTATATAACGTTATACGTTATAACGTAATACTATATAACGTTATACGATATAACGTAATACTATATAACGTTATACGATATAACGTAATACTATATAACGTTATACGTTATATGGTGATACTATATAACGTTATAACGTAATACTATATAACGTTATACGTTATATGGTAATACTATATAACGTTATACGTCATAACGTAATACTATATAACGTTATACGTTATAACGTAATACTATATAACGTTATACGTTATAACGTAATACTATATAACGTTATACGTTATAACGTAATACTATATAACGTTATACGTTATATGGTAATACTATATAACGTTATACGTTATGACGTAAAACTATATAACGTTATACGATATAACGTAATACTATATAACGTTATACGTTATAACGTAATACTATATAACGTTATACGTTATAACGTAATACTATATAACGTTGTACGTTACATGGTGATACTATATAACGTTATACGTTATAACGTAATACTATAAAATGTTACACGTTATAACGTAATACTATATAACGTTATACGTTATAACGTAATACTATATAACGTTATACGTTATAACGTAATACTATATAACGTTATACGTTATAACGTAATACTATATAACGTCATACGTTACATGGTGATACTATATAACGTTATAACGTAATAGTATATAACGTTATACGTTATAACGTAATACTATATAACGTTATACGTTATATGGTAATACTATATAACGTTATACGTTATAACGTAAAACTATATAACGTTATACGATATAACGTAATACTATATAACGTTATACGTTATAACGTAATACTATATAACGTTATACGTTATAACGTAATACTATATAACGTTGTACGTTACATGGTGATACTATATAACGTTATACGTTATAACGTAATACTATAAAATGTTACACGTTATAACGTAATACTATATAACGTTATACGTTATAACGTAATACTATATAACGTTATACGTTATAACGTAATACTATATAACGTTATACGTTATAACGTAATACTATATAACGTCATACGTTACATGGTGATACTATATAACGTTATAACGTAATAGTATATAACGTTATACGTTATAACGTAATACTACATAACGTTATACGTTATATGGTAATACTAAATAACGTTATACGTTATAACGTAATACTATATAACGTTATACGTTATAACGTAATACTATATAAAGTTATACGTTATAACGTAATACTATATAACGTTATACGTTATAACGTAATACTATATAACGTTATACGTTATAACGTAATACTATATAACGTTATACGTTATAACGTAATACTATATAACGTTATACGTTATATGGTAATACTATATAACGTTATACGTTATGACGTAAAACTATATAACGTTATACGATATAACGTAATACTATATAACGTTATACGTTATAACGTAATACTATATAACGTTATACGTTATAACGTAATACTATATAACGTTGTACGTTACATGGTGATACTATATAACGTTATACGTTATAACGTAATACTATAAAATGTTACACGTTATAACGTAATACTATATAACGTTATACGTTATAACGTAATACTATATAACGTTATACGTTATAACGTAATACTATATAACGTTATACGTTATAACGTAATACTATATAACGTCATACGTTACATGGTGATACTATATAACGTTATAACGTAATAGTATATAACGTTATACGTTATAACGTAATACTACATAACGTTATACGTTATATGGTAATACTAAATAACGTTATACGTTATAACGTAATACTATATAACGTTATACGTTATAACGTAATACTATATAAAGTTATACGTTATAACGTAATACTATATAACGTTATACGTTATAACGTAATACTATATAACGTTATACGTTATAACGTAATACTATATAACGTTATACGTTATATGGTAATACTATATAACGTTATACGTTATATGGTAATACTATATAACGTTATACGTTATAACGTAATACTATATAACGTTATACGTTATAACGTAATACTATATAACGTTATACGTAATATGGTAATACTATATAACGTTATACGTTATAACGTCATACTATATAACGTTATACATTATAACGTAATACTATATAACGTTATACGTTACATGGTGATACTATATAACGTTATACGTTACACGGTGATACTATATAACGTTATACGTTACATGGTGATACTATATAACGTTATACGTTACATGGTGATACTATATAACGTTATACGTTATATGGTGATACTATATAACGTTATACGTTATATGGTAATACTATATAACGTTATACGTTATAACGTCATACTATATAACGTTATACGTTACATGGTGATACTATATAACGTTATACGTTACATGGTGATACTATATAACGTTATACGTTATAACGTAATACTATATAAAGTTATACGTTATAACGTAATACTATATAACGTTATACGTTATAACGTAATACTATATAACGTTATACGTTATAACGTAATACTATATAACGTTATACGTTATATGGTAATACTATATAACGTTATACGTTATATGGTAATACTATATAACGTTATACGTTATAACGTAATACTATATAACGTTATACGTTATATGGTAATACTATATAACGTTATACGTTATAACGTCATACTATATAACGTTATACGTTATATGGTAATACTATATAACGTTATACGTTATAACGTAATACTATATAGCGTTGTACGTTACATGGTGATACTATATAACGTTATACGTTATAACGTAATACTATAAAATGTTACACGTTATAACGTAATACTATATAACGTTAAACGTTATAACGTAATACTATATAACGTTATACGTTATAACGTAATACTATATAACGTTATACGTTACATGGTGATACTATATAACGTTATACGTTATAACGTAATACTATATAACGTTATACGTTATAACGTAATACTATATAACGTTATACGTTATATGGTAATACTATATAACGTTATACGTTATAACGTAAAACTATATAACGTTATACGATATAACGTAATACTATATAACGTTATACGTTATAACGTAATACTATATAACGTTATACGTTATAACGTAATACTATATAACGTTGTACGTTACATGGTGATACTATATAACGTTATACGTTATAACGTAATACTATAAAATGTTACACGTTATAACGTAATACTATATAACGTTATACGTTATAACGTAATACTATATAACGTTATACGTTATAACGTAATACTATATAACGTTATACGTTATAACGTAATACTATATAACGTCATACGTTACATGGTGATACTATATAACGTTATAACGTAATAGTATATAACGTTATACGTTATAACGTAATACTACATAACGTTATACGTTATATGGTAATACTAAATAACGTTATACGTTATAACGTAATACTATATAACGTTATACGTTATAACGTAATACTATATAAAGTTATACGTTATAACGTAATACTATATAACGTTATACGTTATAACGTAATACTATATAACGTTATACGTTATAACGTAATACTATATAACGTTATACGTTATATGGTAATACTATATAACGTTATACGTTATATGGTAATACTATATAACGTTATACGTTATAACGTAATACTATATAACGTTATACGTTATAACGTAATACTATATAACGTTATACGTTATAACGTAATACTATATAACGTTATACGTTATATGGTAATACTATATAACGTTATACGTTATATGGTAATACTATATAACGTTATACGTTATAACGTAATACTATATAACGTTATACGTTATAACGTAATACTATATAACGTTATACGTTATATGGTAATACTATATAACGTTATACGTTATATTGTAATACTATATAACGTTATACGTTATATGGTAATACTATATAACGTTATACGTTATAACGTCATACTATATAACGTTATACGTTATATGGTAATACTATATAACGTTATGCGTTATAACGTAATACTATATAGCGTTGTACGTTACATGGTGATACTATATAACGTTATACGTTATAACGTAATACTATAAAATGTTACACGTTATAACGTAATACTATATAACGTTAAAAGTTATAACGTAATACTATATAACGTTATACGTTATAACGTAATACTATATAACGTTATACGTTACATGGTGATACTATATAACGTTATACGTTATAACGTAATACTATATAACGTTATACGTTATAACGTAATACTATATAACGTTATACGTTATATGGTAATACTATATAACGTTATACGTTATATGGTAATACTATATAACGTTATACGTTATAACGTAATACTACATAACGTTATACGTTATATGGTAATACTAAATAACGTTATACGTTATAACGTAATACTATATAACGTTATACGTTATAACGTAATACTATATAACGTCATACGTTACATGGTGTACTATATAACGTTATAACGTAATAGTATATAACGTTATACGTTATACCGTAATACTATATAACTTTATACGTGATATGGTAATACTATATAACGTTAAACGTTATAACGTAATACTATATAACGTTATACGTTATAACGTAATACTATATAACGTTATACGTTATAACGTAATACTATATAACGTTATACGTTATAACGTAATACTATATAACGTTATACGTTATAACGTAATACTATATAACGTTATACGTTATATGGTAATACTATATAACGTTATACGTTATAACGTAATACTACATAACGTTATACGTTATATGGTAATACTAAATAACGTTATACGTTATAACGTAATACTATATAACGTTATACGTTATAACGTAATGCTATATAACGTTATACGTTATAACGTAATACTATATAACGTTATACGTTATATGGTAATACTATATAACGTTATACGTTATATGGTAATACTATATAACGTTATACGTTATAACGTCATACTATATAACGTTATACATTATAACGTAATACTATATAACGTTATACGTTACATGGTGATACTATATAACGTTATACGTTACATGGTGATACTATATAACGTTATACGTTACATGGTGATACTATATAACGTTATACGTTACATGGTGATACTATATAACGTTATACGTTATATGGTAATACTATATAACGTTATACGTTATATGGTAATACTATATAACGTTATACGTTATAGCGTCATACTATATAACGTTATACGTTACATGGTGATACTATATAACGTTATACGTTACATGGTGATACTATATAACGTTATACGTTACATGGTGATACTATATAACGTTATACGTTATAACGTAATACTATATAAAGTTATACGTTATAACGTAATACTATATAACGTTATACGTTATAACGTAATACTATATAACGTTATACGTTATAACGTAATTCTATATAACGTTATATGTTATATGGTAATACTATATAACGTTATACGTTATATGGTAATACTATATAACGTTATACGTTATAACGTAATACTATATAACGTTATACGTTATAACGTAATACTATATAACGTTATACGTTATATGGTAATACTATATAACGTTATACGTTATATGGTAATACTATATAACGTTATACGTTATATGGTAATACTATATAACGTTATACGTTATATGGTAATACTATATAACGTTATACGTTATATGGTAATACTATATAACGTTATACGTTATAACGTCATACTATATAACGTTATACGTTATAACGTAATACTATATAACGTTATACGTTACATGGTGATACTATATAACGTTATACGTTACATGGTGATACTATATAACGTTATACGTTACATGGTGATACTATATAACGTTATACGTTATAACGTAATACTATATAACGTTATACGTTATAACGTAATACTATATAACGTTATACGTTATAACGTAATACTATATAACGTTATACGTTATAACGTAATACTATATAACGTTATACGATATAACGTAATACTATATAACGTTATACGATATAACGTAATACTATATAACGTTATACGTTATATGGTGATACTATATAACGTTATAACGTAATACTATATAACGTTATACGTTATATGGTAATACTATATAACGTTATACGTCATAACGTAATACTATATAACGTTATACGTTATAACGTAATACTATATAACGTTATACGTTATAACGTAATACTATATAACGTTATACGTTATAACGTAATACTATATAACGTTATACGTTATATGGTAATACTATATAACGTTATACGTTATGACGTAAAACTATATAACGTTATACGATATAACGTAATACTATATAACGTTATACGTTATAACGTAATACTATATAACGTTATACGTTATAACGTAATACTATATAACGTTGTACGTTACATGGTGATACTATATAACGTTATACGTTATAACGTAATACTATAAAATGTTACACGTTATAACGTAATACTATATAACGTTATACGTTATAACGTAATACTATATAACGTTATACGTTATAACGTAATACTATATAACGTTATACGTTATAACGTAATACTATATAACGTCATACGTTACATGGTGATACTATATAACGTTATAACGTAATAGTATATAACGTTATACGTTATAACGTAATACTATATAACGTTATACGTTATATGGTAATACTATATAACGTTATACGTTATAACGTAAAACTATATAACGTTATACGATATAACGTAATACTATATAACGTTATACGTTATAACGTAATACTATATAACGTTATACGTTATAACGTAATACTATATAACGTTGTACGTTACATGGTGATACTATATAACGTTATACGTTATAACGTAATACTATAAAATGTTACACGTTATAACGTAATACTATATAACGTTATACGTTATAACGTAATACTATATAACGTTATACGTTATAACGTAATACTATATAACGTTATACGTTATAACGTAATACTATATAACGTCATACGTTACATGGTGATACTATATAACGTTATAACGTAATAGTATATAACGTTATACGTTATAACGTAATACTACATAACGTTATACGTTATATGGTAATACTAAATAACGTTATACGTTATAACGTAATACTATATAACGTTATACGTTATAACGTAATACTATATAAAGTTATACGTTATAACGTAATACTATATAACGTTATACGTTATAACGTAATACTATATAACGTTATACGTTATAACGTAATACTATATAACGTTATACGTTATATGGTAATACTATATAACGTTATACGTTATATGGTAATACTATATAACGTTATACGTTATAACGTAATACTATATAACGTTATACGTTATAACGTAATACTATATAACGTTATACGTTATAACGTAATACTATATAACGTTATACGTTATAACGTAATACTATATAACGTTATACGTTATATGGTAATACTATATAACGTTATACGTTATATGGTAATACTATATAACGTTATACGTTATAACGTAATACTATATAACGTTATACGTTATAACGTAATACTATATAACGTTATACGTTATATGGTAATACTATATAACGTTATACGTTATATTGTAATACTATATAACGTTATACGTTATATGGTAATACTATATAACGTTATACGTTATAACGTCATACTATATAACGTTATACGTTATATGGTAATACTATATAACGTTATGCGTTATAACGTAATACTATATAGCGTTGTACGTTACATGGTGATACTATATAACGTTATACGTTATAACGTAATACTATAAAATGTTACACGTTATAACGTAATACTATATAACGTTAAAAGTTATAACGTAATACTATATAACGTTATACGTTATAACGTAATACTATATAACGTTATACGTTACATGGTGATACTATATAACGTTATACGTTATAACGTAATACTATATAACGTTATACGTTATAACGTAATACTATATAACGTTATACGTTATATGGTAATACTATATAACGTTATACGTTATATGGTAATACTATATAACGTTATACGTTATAACGTAATACTACATAACGTTATACGTTATATGGTAATACTAAATAACGTTATACGTTATAACGTAATACTATATAACGTTATACGTTATAACGTAATACTATATAACGTCATACGTTACATGGTGTACTATATAACGTTATAACGTAATAGTATATAACGTTATACGTTATACCGTAATACTATATAACTTTATACGTGATATGGTAATACTATATAACGTTAAACGTTATAACGTAATACTATATAACGTTATACGTTATAACGTAATACTATATAACGTTATACGTTATAACGTAATACTATATAACGTTATACGTTATAACGTAATACTATATAACGTTATACGTTATAACGTAATACTATATAACGTTATACGTTATATGGTAATACTATATAACGTTATACGTTATATGGTAATACTATATAACGTTATACGTTATAACGTAATACTACATAACGTTATACGTTATATGGTAATACTAAATAACGTTATACGTTATAACGTAATACTATATAACGTTATACGTTATAACGTAATACTATATAACGTTATACGTTATAACGTAATACTATATAACGTTATACGTTATATGGTAATACTATATAACGTTATACGTTATATGGTAATACTATATAACGTTATACGTTATAACGTCATACTATATAACGTTATACATTATAACGTAATACTATATAACGTTATACGTTACATGGTGATACTATATAACGTTATACGTTACATGGTGATACTATATAACGTTATACGTTACATGGTGATACTATATAACGTTATACGTTACATGGTGATACTATATAACGTTATACGTTACATGGTGATACTATATAACGTTATACGTTACATGGTGATACTATATAACGTTATACGTTATAACGTAATACTATATAACGTTATACGTTATAACGTAATACTATATAACGTTATACGTTATAACGTAATACTATATAACGTTATACGTTATAACGTAATACTATATAACGTTATACGATATAACGTAATACTATATAACGTTATACGATATAACGTAATACTATATAACGTTATACGTTATATGGTGATACTATATAACGTTATAACGTAATACTATATAACGTTATACGTTATATGGTAATACTATATAACGTTATACGTCATAACGTAATACTATATAACGTTATACGTTATAACGTAATACTATATAACGTTATACGTTATAACGTAATACTATATAACGTTATACGTTATAACGTAATACTATATAACGTTATACGTTATATGGTAATACTATATAACGTTATACGTTATGACGTAAAACTATATAACGTTATACGATATAACGTAATACTATATAACGTTATACGTTATAACGTAATACTATATAACGTTATACGTTATAACGTAATACTATATAACGTTGTACGTTACATGGTGATACTATATAACGTTATACGTTATAACGTAATACTATAAAATGTTACACGTTATAACGTAATACTATATAACGTTATACGTTATAACGTAATACTATATAACGTTATACGTTATAACGTAATACTATATAACGTTATACGTTATAACGTAATACTATATAACGTCATACGTTACATGGTGATACTATATAACGTTATAACGTAATAGTATATAACGTTATACGTTATAACGTAATACTACATAACGTTATACGTTATATGGTAATACTAAATAACGTTATACGTTATAACGTAATACTATATAACGTTATACGTTATAACGTAATACTATATAAAGTTATACGTTATAACGTAATACTATATAACGTTATACGTTATAACGTAATACTATATAACGTTATACGTTATAACGTAATACTATATAACGTTATACGTTATATGGTAATACTATATAACGTTATACGTTATATGGTAATACTATATAACGTTATACGTTATAACGTAATACTATATAACGTTATACGTTATAACGTAATACTATATAACGTTATACGTAATATGGTAATACTATATAACGTTATACGTTATAACGTCATACTATATAACGTTATACATTATAACGTAATACTATATAACGTTATACGTTACATGGTGATACTATATAACGTTATACGTTACATGGTGATACTATATAACGTTATACGTTA